>NC_135780.1:13343382-13576075 GCF_028453695.1 Augochlora pura
TGGCAACGCAACTTTCCATTAGTGAAATGCGGTTAGCCTCGCGGCCGGGTTTAACGTGTTATTAATTGGCCCTGGCAGAATTGTGAATCGCATTATCGGCGCGGTTCTAACGCTCGGTTTTCGGCGCGTCACGGATCATAATTAGCATTGTTTATCGAGTGCTTGATTATGGCGCGAGGTGACTCAACGACTGAATCACGCGGCTTTGAACTTGGCAACAGACGGAATTTGCATAGAGCCAAGTAATTATGTCCCGCAAACGCGCCCGTCGATGTAAACATCGCGGCGAACGCGAGATTAAGTGGATCCGACCGAGCAATCTTGACGGAAGACACCTGTCCTTTCTTTGTCCTTTACCGGACCCCTTTGTTTTCGAGCTTGTCCTCGCGTGACCTTCTTTCCGGAGGCTTCTATTTTTTGGGATCCAAATATCGAATTGTTAGTAAATAAATACGACCTTGGGAGCCGCAGAGACACGACTCATCGGTGGTCAGGGATTCATTTTGCTAAATAAAATATTCTTTAATTATTGGTCTTATTCGAATTTTCGCAATTTTTTATTCCAGTTGTTTACTTTCGTCACGAATTTATAAAATAATTTTTATCACTAAGATTTTATTTCGACGCCATTCATACTGAAAAATAGAAAGGGGTGGTTCTCTTTTTCTTCAACTTGCATTTCTTAAAATTAACTTGGGAGCTCATAGAAATTAACTGGGGAAAATCATAAAAATTCGCATCCTATTCATGAAATAATCGACTAAGGTAAAAAATCCCCGGGTGATTTGTAGGTGCTCGGTTCCCAGCCCCAGTTGACGCCACATATTCGAACTTTCCAATTCTTGCCGAACTAAACGAATTACTTCGATTTCACGGCGGTTTCGAGGTTGGCACTCCGCAGCGTTAAAGAGTCGGTGGCTATATAGCCAGAGACGATCTCTATACGAAATGAGTAGCTCATTAAGCGGGCGGAGTTCGGACAGCCGACGGTTGAAAGTTTCCGCAAGACCGTCTTCGCTTCTCGACCGGGTCCTACCGCTCCTCCTTCAGCCATCGGCTGCGCTCCAATGAACTATGACCCTGAGTTATTAGCCATAGTCTCCGACAATACGGCGAATCGTATTCAAAGGGAATCCTATTAATCCCGCCGAGATTATTTCGCCGGCACGAAAACTTATTCTCCGTTTTTCCTCGGCGCGGTCCTCGGCTGCTTTCGGGATTTTTCGGTGGCGCGACCGATGTCTGTTCCACCATTGAGTTACAAGGGGTGTGAAATAGGGATGTAAAGTGTATAAGTTAAATACTTTAGTGTAAAATAAATGAAATATTGCCATTGTTATAAAATAGTATAGGTTATAAGTATAGCAATTGTACGCGTTGAATTGCATTAATAATCCAAGAAAAATGTTAGTATTCCAGTTATAAAGGTAATATTATTCCCTTAAACGCTACTTCCTGTATTTTATTAATTTTTACACGAAAGGTAGTTCTAAAAGGTTCTTTCAATTATTAATGTCCATCGACAACGTCGAAGCTCGAATCAACCCTTAATAACGTCGACTTTGCCGGGCGACACCCCAATTTCCACGGAACTTACACGTAATATAGAACTCGATAAAATATTCAACGCGTATTTTTTTCCAGCGACCTTCATTCATATTCACCAGCTGAAAATAGCCCTCAAAGTTCGGGCTATGAATAATATACTCTTCAAACAACTAAATCTTTTAATAATAATCTGTTTACGTAGGCAAATTCGGCGCGGACAATGCACGCGAGTTTCGCAGTTGCCGTTTTTTCTTCTTTTTTCTTTTTTTTTTGTTAAAAATTAATAGGGATTTACGAGCGAAGCGGGCCGGAATATACTTTCCGCGACACCAATTTTGCAGGAGTATTTTCATCCTTTCGGATATGAATAATAATCGCCGGGAAAATCCGTGTCGCGTCGTCGCTTGATAAACACGCCCGATAGCGTATGCGAGCGTGTATCGTGCAGCCTAATGAGAAAGGTGCGAAGCCCACGGAATTCGGATCGCAGTTAAAAATAACGGGACGAAGGTGGAAACGTCAGGTGACACGAAAATTCGTAGCTTCAGCTTTTCATAGAAACAATTTATTTTCGTATATAAAGAAAATCGAGTGAATTCTGTATCAATTTTACAATTCTTATTCACAGCATTCTATATTTAAAGAGTTCCTAATTTTTCTGTGCCTACATCGTCGTTCATATGTTACAGAAAATTC
Organism: Augochlora pura; assembly: GCF_028453695.1. Lineage (NCBI taxonomy): Eukaryota > Metazoa > Arthropoda > Insecta > Hymenoptera > Halictidae > Augochlora > Augochlora pura. The sequence goes on from NC_135780.1 coordinate 13,345,627, forward strand.
CGTATCACATGATAAAATAATTGAGAACCAGAAAATTAGTCAAATAAAATAAGTGATCGAAATAAAAATTTCAAATATCTGAAATAATCAACGAAAGACAATTGCTTACATAAAGCAATCTTTCCTGCTTTATATAACAAATACCATCGCCTCCAACTCGCCTAAAATTTAATCATTCAATCGATTAAATACTTAAAAACCGTCCACGCCGTAATAGACGATAAACAACCCCTAAACGACAGCGCGTTAGCAAAACGCGCGCAACCCCCCCGAAAAGCCGGGCAAAGCGTACCGCCGGGCGAGTGGTCTGAAAAAAAAAGAAAAACGCTGTCGAAGTTCGCGGAGGCAAAGTTGCTCGGAAAGGTAACAGTTCCATTTCAATAATGGTAAAAGTTTATATTGCGCCAGCAGTTAGGAATACCGCACGATTCAGAGTCCCGCGTACCACCACCACCCCCCCCCCCCCCCCCCCCCCCCCCTGCCCCCCCTCGTTCCCCGGCCGAGTTTTCGTCGGGTCGACACACCGCGGTGAGAAATGCTCGATAACGAATGTCGCGTTGATTTAATATTCTTTTGATACTTTTTTGTTCGCAGAACGACAGCACGTCGGAAACCATAAGTTACCTGGCTTTTACCGCGACGGAGTACGACAACGGCAGAACGTTCAAGTGTTACGCGGAGAACTCGGTCACACGCTACGAGAACCTGGAGCCAATGAAGGAGTCGACGACGATTGAAGTTTTATGTAAGTGAGACGTTACTTTCCCCCCTTAATGCCTCTGTTTCGGGGAACGTGAGCCGCACGCGATTTCCATTATTCCGGCGAACTCGAAAAGAATCGCTGCGTTTCGTTGCGCCCGCGATCGTTGGTCACCGTGTCGATCGAACAGAGAACTGCGGGAGTTTTAACCCTTTATAGTCGAAGATTTAAAAGTAGGCTAAACTTAATCTAAACTTAAATAATATATCTTTTATTTTATCGTAAAATAATGTCCGAGCATATTTCATCGAAGAATTATCTGCCCTCGAAAACGTTTATTTTCTCGCTGAAATTTGTACCATCTATCGCCCATCGTAACACTACAAATTTAAATAATAAACCCGTCGAACATTCGTCGACTGTATTAGTTCATAAATAATTAAAAAGTCGAACTTCCATCGACTACATTATTCGCGGGCACCGCGCGCGCGAACGGGAGCCTCTCGTTCGCGTTCACCGTCCGCCCAGTCGTCGTCTTTCTCGAAGCATGATCGAACCGGGGGTAAATTGACAGGGTGCAATTTGTTCCGGTTAATTGAAACTATGATTACGCGCTTTAACCGTGGGCGAGGAGGCAAATTGAAAAGAGCGCGATAAAAAGCCGGGGGGGAATATACGCGCGCGAGCGAGCGACGAGCGGGTTCCCTCGGCGTGTAACTTAATTTCGGGCCTGGTATATCGGATGTTGATCAAACGTCGCGGGAAGAGAAAGAAAAAAAAGAAGAAAAGAAAGGAATGGGAGAAAAATTAGGGCGAGGAATGCCGGTACCTTGATGCAGTTTTATTCGGCGTTCGGATCGCCGGCGCTAAATTAGAAGCGATTCTTTACGACTTTTTTTGCGAGCGGCCGCCGCCGCCCGTTTCTCTCTCTCCCCCACTCCCCCACGGGGGGAAAATTTCCGTTTAACCGTGGCTTTTAGTTTCTCGTATTTCCGCGCAGACAATTGCACGGGGAATCATTTGTCTAAGCAAGTATATCCGGGCCGGCATGAAGCGAGAATTTTATCGGGGGGCACCGTTCGCGCCGAACGAAAATGCTTAATCACGGCGAAATTGATGTCGCCCCGTTTCGGCATTCGAACGAAATTTATCGGCGAATTGTTAACGACCGATTTTCGGCGAAGACGACGACCAAATGTTTCGCGAGCGTCGTCCGCTCCGTTAATCATTCGTTATCGCGCGCGCGCGTCATTCTAATTGGTGCCGCGTCGCCGTTAAAAGACTGGGAACCGCTCGACGGAATTTATAGTCCCGTCGCTTAATCGACGATTATGCGCGTTCGATTAACGCGCGAAGACGAACGCACGTTTTCGAGTTTTGTGTCAGCCGACCGCGCGAGAAAACGTGTCTCAGATTTGCGGTATGGTGTTGCAGATGCGAGCATCGATGTGTCTTCCATCGTTTCGCGGTAGTTGTAACAATCGTTAGCGAACAGGCAAACAATAACAGGCTAACAGGAACCCACGTTTATTAGGAAACGCGGAATGTTAATGATACGAGCGCAGAAAATCGAATTAGAATTACGAGATTTTAATGCTTGGCAATGTTGCTGCTGTTCCCACGTTTTATTGAACCGTTTTGTAAAAGTGAAATAGGAGAGATAAAAAGAGCTTTTAGATATTCTTTATAAAAGAGAAATTGGTCGAAAACAATTTCGAGAAATTTTTCGCCAATCATGGCTGACATTAGAAACTCCATAAGTATAGACATAGTATCAAAGCAAATTATATAAATAGCTGTGGTTTAATGGTTATAAATAATGCTTATAGTAAATAATAATTATGGTAATAAATAGTACCAATGATTGCAGTAAACAATAATTATGGTAATAAATAGTATATATATTAATATTAAATAATAGTATATATAATAAATACCAATGATTGCAGTAAACAATAATTATGGTAATAAATAGTAGCAATGATTGCAGTAAACAAAGAGAAAGGGGTAGGTAAAGATTGTAGGCGTGCCGTCGCGGCGTTCGAAATTCGAGTGCTCGAGTGGGCACAGGCAGGCAGGCCTCAGGGACCTTAAATCAGGCGAACGTGTTCGACCCAAAAATCAGAGCCCGGGGATCCTTAACTGCATTTCCATCGGAGGGTGGGGGGTTTGGACATGTCCTCGGGTCCGATATCTCGAGATAGGACGGCGAGAAAGCGCTAAATCCCGATGGACGTTTCCGATAATCCCGTCGCTTATAAGCAACTTCTTGTATCTTTCAATTACGTTTGTAGGAAGGTGGGGTTTCGGTGCCGTAAGAGAGATAGAGAGGCAGGAGGAGCAGAAAGAGAGAGAGAGAGAGTGGAGGAAGATGGGGACGGTAGATCCCGGTGCCGCGATACGAAAAAGAAAGATAGATAGCCGTATATCTCGTTGATGTTTCCAGTTACGTCGCGAAGCGACGGGGAGAAGTTTCGTTTTGTAGCCGGCACGAAAGCTATCTACGGATTGGAAACGAGAAACTCGAAGCTGGCACCGCTCCAACTTCTCTCTCTCTCCCCTCCCCCTTAGACAGGCCACTCTCGCGACTATGTACTTACGGCGGGGGCTTTTTGTTTTATGCGCGCTCGGTATTTTGCGCTCCCTGTGTTTAAACATATCCCGGAACGCGGACGACGAAAACCGGCGCGCGGACGGATCCCGCGACGCGCGCCGCCGCCGACGACGACGACGACGATTTTCAACCGTGCGAAACCGTGTTTTTGTTTTCATGCCGGACACGCCGCATGCGACGACATATTTTCGCGGGGGCGGGGGAATCGCGGCGAACACTTCCGCTTTTTCCGCAGAATTTATTGTCCCTTTCATTCGGTCACTGTTTGACGCCCGCTCTCTTCATGTAGACGCCTCGCGTATACCAACTCGCCTCTTGGAACCTAGAGAATAGATTTCGCCCGGCGATTTCATTGAATTCTCCGCGCATTCTACACGTTTTTAAACAGTTATCAGCCCTGTCACTCCTCGATTTTTCCAATTATTATTAGAGCTTTCTAATTACTTCTACAAGCTTCCTAATTATTTATTTTTCATTTCTTTTTTCATTTTTCGATTATCGGAAGTTCAACATCATCGACTTTATTATAATACAATTAAAGTATTGATACAAATGCCTATTATGGAATACAAATTGTATATGTAGAATATACCATGTACATTATAATTAGCAATATCATTATATTAATGTATAATATTCATTTAAAATTAACATAGTTCTTTCTCGTTCACAGATCCGCCGACAGTGAGAATGAGACCGCAGAACATCACTGTAAACGAAACCGAAGATATTCTCATATTTTGCGATTACGAAGCGAACCCGGCAACGTTAACAAACGTAACATGGTAAGCTTACGCGTGGCTTGCAAAATATATGAAATTAGTATGCGGAGGCACTCTGCTCGTGTTACTGCATTGTAACCTGAGTAGATGCAAGTCAAGACAGCAGACACGTTAAAATACATAATATACTTAATATTATATATTATTAAATAAGGGAGAAGTAAAAGCCACTATTACACAAATATCTTCGACTATAGACATCGCTATAGGTATCGCTCTGCAATATTTCGTTCCGGCGACGCCGCCATTAGTTCGGTATTATCCCCGATTGATAAGACATTATTACTTCCATTACGAGTCGAGGATAATATCGATTGTCTCGCCGCAACGAAGTCGCTGCTCCGTTGCCTCGAGAGGAAAGAACGAGGATCCGTATTCCTCCGAACTCGCCGTAACAATCGATGGCCGAAAGCGGGGAAACGGAGTCGGCGCTGCGCCGCGGAAAAGTTGAATAAAACGACGAGGATGTTCATCGCGGTATCGTCTCCGGGACACTTTCGTTCTCGGTGCTCTCGTGTATAGTAATTATGTCGTTCCCCGGCACCTTTCCGCAGAGCAGTTACGCCGTTCCGAGACGCGGACCGGGGAAGCGTCAAAGTACAAGCGTTCGCTTTGAATCACGCCTCGCTTTCGCAGAAAACTGCTCGCAGCGGGTTTATTGACGGTACACGGCCGCCTCACCCCACCGGAAGTTTATACCCGCTTTGTCCAACCGCGGCTAACTATGTTATAAAACAAGACGGAAGTAACGAGAAGTTAATCCCCCAGTTGGCGAAGATTGGATTGAACTTGGCCCCGGCGACAATACAGATTCTTTATCGACTTAATGCCGGGTTCTCCGAGCCGCGGGACCGCAAAGTGTTCCTTTCTAAAATTCATTTCTTTATGGCGCGCGGCGCCGACCTCGCCGGAATGCCAACCGCCTCGGTAAGTTCCTGCGATTTCTCATCTTACAAGTAAACCGCGGGAACTTCATTAGTTTTACCTGGATAGGTGCGAGAGCGGAGCCCGAGGTGTAATACGAATTTGATGACAGATTTTTCTCGCTTCTCTCCTCGTTAACCTTTGACTCTTCGACCGTGCCGTTTCATATTTCTAGCAGGCAAACGACCTGCTAATTTATTATATTTATTTGCCTTTTGATGTTTTAATCGAACAGGTGTATTCGAGCGTTAATAATGTCGTGCTCCAAGAATATTTGTCGCAGACGCGCGCTATAAATATTTCCGAACCGAGATGAAAACGTCCGACTGGCGATGCTCTGTCACTTAGTCCATATGCAGCACTGTTTACGAGAAGAATTTTTTTACGAGTCACAAAGTAACGTAATCGTAAACCTGTTTATCGACCGTATACGGATATTGGTATTCAAAAGGTTAACACGACACGTAAAACAGAAATAGGATAACTTTTCTGTACGATAACGTTTCCCGCCGCCGCTGGTCGGAAAATGGTTCTTTCTTTTTTTTTACCAGTGCCCCGCCGAAACCTTTCAAAAAGCTTCTAAAGAACACGTAACTAAACTTTTACGATCTTGAACGTTCGACTCTCGCCGCGCGATTCAGATGTTCGGGATGTACTTTTTTCATTAAAAATAGCTCGAATAATTTTCTGGGATTTCTGTACGAATTTGAATGTAGAAAATAATTGCGAATGAAAAGGTGAAGAAAAAGACGGGAGTCTATTTGTTAATAACTGAAGAAACGACGTGGAAAATCTCGTGGAAAATGCGAGCGAGCATGGACTATCTGTAAATAGGAAAGGATTTTTCCATTTCCGTCCCCGTTTCCGGCGTAAGCTTCTTAGAAACACTTGTATCGAATTAAACCCTCCGCCAGCTGTTAATTAAGAAGTTTCGAATGAAAGTTTACTCGACTCGTAGTCCTTCAGAACGCGAGTCTTTCGAGTTGCTACTATAATTAATGTCGCATAATGGCGCGCGCGGGGGAAGAGTTTTCCCGATTCGATCGCTGAAGGAAAAAGCGTGCTCGATTTCCATCGACATCCGCGCGCTTGTAAAATAAAATGAACGCGTCGACCAATTAAACGGCCAACGACTCGCGAATAAAACACGGCGATATAATTTGCGTGCGATGTAAAATACAATTTTCGCGTCGTTCGACGCGGAAACGTTTCGATCGTGCGCGTTCGCGGAAACGTTTCGCCGCTGTCCGGAATCCGACTCGCACGGATCGCCGCCATTTTGTTCGAGCAAACGCATCGATCCTTGTAAGAGCCGCGAGGCGCTCGAAGCACCGAGACACGCGGGGATTACCGGACGGAATTTTTTCCGCGATATCGAGGAACATTCCCCGCAGAATTATTTCGCGCGTCCTGCGCGCGCGGCAAATAAATGAAAAACGTCCTGCACGTATCCCGGCGGCTCCCGTTCCCCGTGGTCCTCTATCTCCCGACGATTTGCTCGGAGAAAACGTTGCGCTCACCGGAGCCGATCGATTCCCACCGAAAATTTCAACGTCGAAATTTCAACAATTTCGATAAATATTTTCGTAGCTGAAAATCCCACGGATGTTGCACAATCTCGCGTTCGGACTCTCGAGTTCGCGATCGCGAGTTCCTTCGCCCCCCGCTCTTGTTGATTTACCCGGAGAAAATATTTCGTTTCGAATAATAGATCGAACGTTACGGGGAAAATTCAACGTCGACACGGACTCGAACAATTCACCGATAAATATTTTTCTAGTTAGAAATCCCCGAGGATGTTGTCCGAGCATAATCCTCTGTTATCCCGTTTCGACCGGGACTCGCGATCGTAGCTTCGCCTTTTGCCGGAGAATATTTTGTTCGAAATAAATCGACGCCGCGCGACACTCGGTACAGATTTAAACGATCGTCGAGCATTTATCTTAACATTTCCAAGATAATTCCAAGATTATTACAAATTTTCTAAGATATCTTATTCCACTCGAAACTCGCGAAATTAAATCGTACGTTGAAATTAGCGCGTGGTAATCGATGTTGATTGTAAAATTATAGGCAAGCTATGCGAGCCATTAAAAACTCCTGTGCTAAATTTTTCGACGCGTTTAAGTATCCGGCAGCCAGGTGTCGTCGTTTTGCGCCTCTCGCGGGCGGACACCCCCGCGCCATAAAATGATAGCGGCAGTACTTTGCGCCCGTGATCCTTGAATGGTTCCCGGATTTAAAGCATCCGCGTACATCCCGTGTAGCGGCACTCGAAATGTCAAAATAAAAAGGCGCGAATCTATCGGGATGATTTATTATGTTTTTTGTAGCGTGCTCTAAAAACCATATTTCACACTGATGCATGCAAACGCGGCGGCGTCCGCCGCCGTGCAAGGATTCGATCGTCGACGTCAGCTTTGCCGGCGCCGCCGCCGCCGCGAGTTTTGTTGAAAAACCTGCAACATACGTCTGGATAAAAGTAGACGTTACGCTTAAAAGCACAATGCTCGACGAAGACTGCGGACGCTCGCGTAAATTCGCACGCTTTTTACGGTTCGATTGTCACTCGGAGAATCTCGGGACGCTCGTAAATTCTCGTTCGAGGAAAAATCAATTTGAAGAATTCAATTTTGCTCGATGATCACTATAAGAGAGACTGGAACACTCATTTTTACAGTAGTCTGCTATCTAAACGTTTTATTATTTAATTATTGTATAGGTTGGATACATTATCGTCTAGCAGAGAACTTGAATGGTATTCTTAGATAATAAATAATTCTTAAATCATTTTTATAATCACTAGATTGTTGAAATAAACCTTCGGGTAAGAAAGTACCTCTTCTATAGCCATTTCACCTAAATTAACAACGTTGATTACAGGTCATATCACAGTATATTATTTTTTAATGTATTACATTATATTCAGTCAACTAAGAATTCTATCAGAGCGCGTGAAAAATGTCTACGTCGTCAAATTTAACTAACATTTGTACAGATAAGTCGAGACGTTATTAATTTTTGCCAGCGCGAATAACTTCGAAATTGAAACAACCGAAAGATACGATAAATGTGAGATTTCTGTTAATTAAAAAGGGATTGTTGTTTGCACAGTATTCGAACAATTACGGCACCGTGCGTTCGCTTTATTCCGCAGGTTACGAGACGACAAGAAGATTATACTAACCGAGGATCATTACGAAGGCGGCATCACGGAGCAAACGGCGCTTACCGTGAAAAATGCGTCGGCCAGTGATATGGGGACCTACAAGTGCATTTTAGACAATAAAGTGGGCACGTCGGTCTCGGACGACGTCGTTGAAGTCAACGTCTTATGTAAGTATGGAAACCAGCCACAACCCATTTTCTACGGTCTTTTAAATCACAGCGTTCGCTAATGATCTGCACAACAAATTTCTCGCGTTACATTTAAGTATATTATAATGTTATAGCTAAAATTTAAATTCCCCTAGGCATTTCCACTATCAAACGTGTATTTTATTATTTTTCCTTACTACTTCTTCTAGTAAAGACTTTTTATAAAATAAATAAAAAATAGTGTACAGTAATTAAATATTGATGGAGAAAATAATAAAGGAACAAAATTGTCAATTAAAAAGATGTCAGCACTTTGAGATCGAAATATCAATTATTATTATTTCTCTTCTTATAAATAAGGAATACTTTTTATAGAGAAAAAAATATGTACAAGTCGAACGAAATCTTCTGCAATTATTTTTTGTAACGCCTACGATAACAATCTTATTATTATCACTATTATTACAACTGCAAAGATCATTAGCGGCCACGTGAATGGTAATTAGCTGCGCACACCGATCCGTGCTCCGGATTACAATTAAAATGTATATATTGGCAGGACCGAAAAAGATATTATTAGAAAGCACGGTAATGCAATAATCCGTAATCAGTTAAACAGTGAAATACCAAAACTGCGTGGCGGAGTATCGGGGTAGGGGAGGGGAGGGGAGCGGTGCTCATTAATAAGTAAAATACACAGGCACACCGGGGCATAGTCGTAATTAACTCTGTACTCGTTCAATATTAATGCAACGCTTAATTAAAACCGGTATCAAGCCTACATGGTAAAGCTATATATTTGTTCAATTAGCTTTGTATGGGAGCCGTTTGATCTTATTTTAATCGGCCTGTAGAATCACGTGGCCCCCCACCCCCCCCCCCCGACACGCGCAAGTGTTAATTAGCAATAATTCCGGCTAAGTCGATGAACCCGGCCGACAATGGTCGGATGAATCCCCTCCCCCCCTCTCCGCCCTCTGGTAAACGGTGCGGCGATTCGCGATCGACAGGTCGGAAAACAGCTTACGAAAAAAAAGAACACCCGGACGGATTATGTTTGTTAATGAAAAAAGGGGCAAACGGCGCGCGTGTACGGTGACCGGGGATCGGTTTTAAAGCGGCGACCGTGCGACGATTTATGGACACATAAATATCGTTTACCGGACCAAAACGCGACAAATTGCTGTAATGCGAAACGGAACGGAACTATTTCGGCCCCCGCCGGCCGGGGTCTCGCCCGTTCGCGCGAACGTCGATCATAGCTGCTCATGAAAAACATTTTTGCGTGCGACGGACACCGCCGGGGTCTCGTCGCCTCTGCGCCGAATTAATCATTTAGGAATAACGGGATCGGCGACCGACCGCGCCACTGATTTTCAATTTTTAACAGCGAATCGAGGAACGAATAAATATTTCTGTTAGATCCTACCATTTTTAATCGTATCAAAATATTCCTCTACATTTATTACATCTACTCGCTTCTCTACGCAAAATATTTTTACGATAAAAGTGTTCAAAAAGACTCTTCACGCTTCGGTTTAATAAACGCGGAGAAAAATGATTTTTCGTAGTATTAACCATTGTTTTTTTTCCCAGCGCTGTATCGTTAAGAGAAGGAGACACTTCATAATTGGTTTGCTCGAGAAACACCTTATTTGTTTGCAAATGAGCCGAGGGAGGCGCCCCGGAGAAAATTGAGCTCGAGCTGGAAAAACATTCGATGCAAATGTACGTCCTGTACATCGAATCGCGACGACGCCCGCGGAGGAAGGAAACGATCGTTATAATAAAAACGGAAGGTTAAACTTGAAATTTCAAAGGGCTTTGCCCAATGACGCGAGGAACGCCAGAGTAGGAGGATGGCGGCGTAAACATTCGATAACAGTCACGGGAGGGAGCTGTTAAAATAATTCAGCATATCTAAACTGTCGGGGCACGGAGTTGCGTCTGACGCTTATTGCTCCACATTTCGGTCAAGCACGAACAAGATAGGAAACTTGTCGGAGGAAGCGGCGGCGACCATAAATCTAAACGGGCCAACAGAAATATTGGGAAAGTTAATGTCAACCGATATCTTCTTCAGCCCTGTATTAGGTTTTTTAGTTTTGGAAAGTTTTGTCCGCTAATGTCGTTTCATTCGCGACGTACACGTTCTCAAAAATGATGCACATAAATCGCCGTCACGCTGGCAACACAAGTTACGATTACATTAAATTATTATAATAATACAATAAATATTAGGTGCATACAAAATTTATTCTTCTCTTTCTTTTTATGAACGGACAGAATTTTCTCGGTAGACATAATATTTCTTCTTGTTGTTCGCGGAACTCGTTTTTGAAGGATCATTTTTAATGGATCGTCGGGCGATTCTATTTCAACCGGCGTTTAGTTACTTCTTTCCCGATTAGTTCGCCGGAAATTGACGTTTACGAATTTAGATTCGATTGATTTTCATCGACGTGTTCGACGCGATATCCGCCGCGTTTCGACGCGTGCAACGGAGACGGAAGAAACGACGCGCGTGTCGGCATCTGACGGCGTCGTTGGTTATCTTGGCCGAGGCGATATTTTCGGGGAAACGAATTATTAAATAATTACGAAATGCAAGCGACGCAATCGACCATCGAGGAAGATTCTACAGAAATCATTTTTTGGAAAAATCCCGTTCGGATGCGGGTCGCAAGCCAAATTCAGTGCTCGACGAATTTCTCTGATAACGAGACTTCAAACGACAACATTTTTATGCTTTTGCGCGACACCGGGGTCCTTCAGATATTCCGTAAAAAATGAAACGCTCGTTGCAAATTCGATAAACGGCTAAATAATTTATATGTCGAACGAACGAGGACCGTAACTCTTCAGAGCGAGGCGAAATGAAGCGCGCGCATAATTGAGGACCACTTGTAAAAAATACTTTCCAAACACTTTAAACAATTATACATATTATTTACAATTATTCTATATAAATTAGATTCGCGAGCAATTCCCAATAACCTTCGATTATTTTTGCAAACGCAGCGGACCGCGAATAATTTCGCTTTTGTCGAAGATAAACGGGCGGAGTTTTTAATATTTTACAGTCGCGGTCTTAATTTATCGCCATAAATTGAGTTCGGTTTCCGCGGTTCGTTATTGTATAAACAATTTCCGGGAAGGTAAACGCCGCGGTCGGCGAGATAAACAGGATCACGGCACAATGAAATTCTAATTGCAATCTTAATAACGCTCGGGAGTGTTGTATTTTGTGGAAACAATCCACGGTGGAGGGGGGAGGGGCGGGTGGGGGGCGAGCCGAGAGAATTCGAACGCCGGGAAAATTAGTTCGCCGGCCGGTCCACTCTTTCTCCGCCGTTGGTTGTTTTTCCGTCTTCTAGTTCCCCGGGTAAACTCCGCGGACGGTCTTCGGATTCTTTTGTTTTGAACTTGCTGAAATCTTGATTACCTTGCGGATAAAAAATGTTCCGGCCAATCTGCTGATTGGATTCTCCGCGGGAGTTTTCTTTCAGGTGCTTCGGAGGCCGCTCACTCTTTCTTTCCACGCCCATCTCTCTCTCTATGTCTCTCTCGCTCTCTATCTTTTACAAGCACGTGACTCTCTCTTTTACAAGCACTTGTCTCTCTCTTTTATTTGAACAACAATTTCAACCCTTTGCACTCGAACGGTGACTCTCAGGCGCCACTAATATCGTTCTTTCACCCTTTAAAATCATTTTTATAGCAACAATGTTCAATTTTAGAAAAATTGTTAAATATGGCACAGTTAGTTTGAATAACAAGAATTAATTTGGTATATATAAAATACACCCCGGCGCTCAAAATAAAAATACTATAAGACAGAGAAATTATTTTAGATTTAGAGCCAAAATGGCTTCGAGCGCAAAGGGTTAATACAAGTACCCGTCTCTCTCTCTCTCTCTCTCTCTCTCTCTCTCTCTCTCTCTCTCTCTTTCGCAAGCATGTGCCTCGCTGTTCGACGCGGCATAAACGGGACTGTTACTTCGCGCGTCCCGCAGCCGGCCGCGTATGGTTTACTTTGAATAGTTTCGCCGCGGACATAAATCTTTATGGTTCGGCCGGTCTCGTAAAAAATGCATGAGCCACGGGACTTTTAAAGCGGCACCGGTCGTCGACGTTCGCGGGGGAACGTAGAGGACCGGGAAATATTCGTTCTCTTAAATTGATTAGATCCATTTTAATGAGACGCCGCCGGAGAAAAGGAGAGTGGCCGATTATGTGGTCGCCGGGATAATTGATCGTTCCAGAGTTATAGACCCGTGCGCGCTCGCGGGGCACCGTACACTTCCTAAAATCGAACGTTTACATTTGACAAGAATTACTTCCACTTTGCCGTAATATATTCGTCCTTCTTTTTCTGGGATCGATAGCGAAACCGCGACGATTGAGCCGCGCATATTTTACGCACTGGTGAAAACAGTGGATTTATTAAATAGAAATTAAGTGTGAAGATATTAGAGACGTCTCAGAAAATTGCTGTCGCCTCTTCGTTTTATTAAGGTACTTAGAAGAGGGAATACTGTTTTATTTAATCCCCATTTTTGACGTATTTGTTTCGCATTAAATTATTAGTGAAACAATGCTGCGTGTTTCCATTATTTCAACACGAATTTCTCAATTATTTAAGTAAACGCACTTTGTGAAAGAATGAACTGAGAAATTAGAACAAGATTCAACATTTTAATTCGGAAAATATAATAAAAATGATTTCCTCGTATCAGGGAATAACAGGAGTTGTTGTAATAGTAATAAAGGTATTTCTGATCGAAAGTTGCCGTTTAAAGTAATGAAAAGTCTCAGGCGAGATACGAGCCGCGGAACGACGCGGATAATGTGTAATTCGTCGCGTAATAGCGTCTCGGGGGCAGGGTCCGTCGGAAACTCATCAAGTACAAGTTATTTTATGGCGTGCTTCTCCATCTGATTGCAGATAAACCAGTGGTCGAAGTGATAATGGACCCAGATACGCCGGTGAACGAGGCGGACCGTTTGAACGTCTCTTTGACCTGCGAAGTTGTTTCTGGGAATCCGGCAAGTCTGACGGCCGTCCGTTGGTACTTGAACGGGGACCTGCTGAAAGAACTTCCGGATTGCACGAGGAATAGCACCGCGACCACCACAACCACCGAGGATCTCTGCGATATTGATCCGAGCAAGCTGCTGCTGCAAGCAGTGGATCGCGAGTTTCACGGGAACTGCTCTTGCGAAGGCAGAAACGACGCCGGCTGGGGACCACTTTCACCGAGTGCGCCTGTCATAGTCTATTGTAAGCTCTTTTAATTTTTAATCCTTTGATCCAATCTCTCTTTCTATTTTTGCGCTTTGCCTCGACGGGCGACTTCGCAGCCCGTTGCTCTAAATTATTTTGTCCCCGCTAAAATTCGACGATCGAAACTCGCTTTCCCTCTTTCTCCGCCCTAATTGCAGCTTCTCGAATCGTTCTAACCAGAAATTCGCAGCTTTTTAGCATAACATAATGCCAGTTCCAATCCAAAGCATTTGAATTACTATATTCAATAATCACAGCTAAAATAAAACAGCCTTTCGAATTTTCAGTGAATGAAATTTAAATTTATGAAATTTTAATTTTCCTAATTTAGTATCATTTTCTAAGAAGACACCCCGTATACAGAGCTCGTCAATCCAATATTAAATGTTTCTGTTTCCAGCAACGTCGCTTATTCAATTATCTAAAATACCATCCGCGAATGTTTTATGCATGAAACAATCAGCTTGTTATCCTACCATAGTGATACGTATGCGAACAGTGTGTGGGAAGGAAGATGTGTCGCAAACGCGAACGATGATACCGAAGAGGCAACGAAGATATAATAGGCGATCTTCGTTCTCATACAATCGTTACCGATAATGGAATACACGTGAAACGTTTAATAAATGTCTGTTAGCAGGTTCACGGTCCCGTGAGGGACTAACAGGAAGAATATTTAGCCACATAAGCCATTTCCAAACTTCTCAGAAGTTTCCTATATAATATAGCTTACACGTATATAATTTTCCAAACAATTTTCCTAAGGGAATTTTATTGTTGCTGTGCGAGTTTACTCCTCGTATGTGGAATAATAGTAATAAATAAATTCTTTAAAATTTACAAAACGGTCGCAAACAGAAAGCACTACCTTTATTAATAACAATATAGAGAGCTATTAATAATTGATGACAAAAGCGTGTAATTTCAAAGATAAGAAAGAGTAAAAGGATTGAAAGAGTATCGATGCATTAGCTTCCAAGCTACTGTAATTATTAAAATTTTCGAGTCTCTATTTTCTGTAAAAATTCACGTTTTATCGATAACTATACGAGTTACTATCACGCTCGTGGTTTTCTCGAGTCCTGCACCCGTAGGATTAAGCTCGCACAGGTCCGGGACAGTGGACGCGCTAAAACGAGTTTGAAACGGTCTCGTAGCTCTCGCGAGAGGCGCGCGTGTGTGTGTGTATCGTAACAAACGTGTGACGACTCTTTGGTATGATTGCAAACGACAGACAAGCCTGGGCCAGCCTCGATCTCGTACGAACCTCAGCGGGTAATAAAGAAGGAGTCGTTGAACATCACCTGCTCCGTCCAGGACCCGGGACTACCAAAGGTAGTTGGCTTTAAATGGTTTCGAGGCCTTCACAGACTTCCGGATGCAAATAATGCTACCCTTACCATCGGCACGGTTAATTTGGAAACTGAAGCGAACTTTACTTGTCTCGCTTACAATGAAGCCGGCGACGGGGAACCGGCCACCACGTTTATCGACGTGTCTGGTGAGTTGTAAAGTTAGTTGTAAAACTCTCTCTCTCTCTCTCTCACTAATTCCCGTTCCGAATAAATCTGTCGCCCGTCTTGCGCGCGACAGTCGGTCCCGTATGGTAGTCGGAAAATGGCATTGTAATAACCGCGTAAAACTGAAACTCATTTCTGCCCCATTTTCTATCTCTCTCTCTTCCTTTTTCTCTTTTTTTTCTCCTCCGTGATTTATTCGAATCGAAATGGAATATTTTTGTGGGAAACGCCGAGCTCTAAGGCGCGCGCGGCTCGCGGATACCAGTTGTTTGATTAGATTCTATTCTTTCGCTAGACAGGAAATATAGCTCGCAAGGTTTGACAATGGATAGGTACCCTCTTTTCTGATATACCGTTTCGCGAATTTGATTTATTAATATTGCCAGATTATAATTTATATTTTGGAATATTCTCACATAAATCTTAGAATATTCGTTTGCTTTAATTATATTATTTTAACATAATTACTTTGACATAACTTTAACAATTCTCATATAACGAATGATTGCAAAGAGATGCATCGAAACAGAAATACCAGGAATTATTATACTAACCAAACTAAAAAACACTTTTAATACATTGCCCTAGAAAATTTAACGAAACCCTAATTGCTTCCGTGCTGTATCCGAATTAACGATTCGTTTCTCCTGCAAGCTGAAATGTGTAACCCCGTCGCAGTTGTTTGTCGTAATTTCCCGTAACAATATTTCTGTAACATTTTATATTCGTCGCGTTAAACAATGCTACGTCGATTAAATATAAGAGCTGCATCGATTCGAATAATTAAAATCGGAATTAATCTCGTCGAAAAACGGATTCATTAAAAGAATGGAACAAAGTAACGCGTTACCCGTTTAAAAAGAAATTTCATAAATACTTAACTCTTCGAATAACAACTTCTCTTTAACTGTAAACAAGTTCTTAAAAAAGTATTGTAAATCGCTTTCACGGTAAAAAGATTTGGGTGTTGAAACAGTTTCGCAGGTATTGTAAAACTAAAATCATTTGCTAAAAACGATTCTCTATGTTTAGGTTTAACGTGAATATTTAAGAGACGCAACGCCGAAGAAAACAGTGACGATACTTCGAGGATAATTAGGCGAATAATTTTGTAATTATGGAACAAAACATTTTTGGGTTCTTTTCATTTTCAAATGAAAAGAGTTTCGATATGTTTCATTCGATAAATACAAGATCAATTATGCACGGAAAAAATATGTATATGTGCATACAAATATACTTGCGATTTAAAAAACGTTACGGGATATTGTATCATTTGTTATTGTTAATGTTAATATTAACGCGAGCGCGTTTCGAGGTAAATTCGTCGCGTAGAAACCGTGCCGGCATTATCCTAGAAGGGACCAAATTCGCCTAAAGTCTCGTGTTTCCCCCGTCGAATTTTCCAGCTGCCGGACCCGTCATGAAAACAAGCAATACGTATCTCCCGGCCGGTTCTTTTATTGTCCCGCCCGCCCCCTCCACTGAAAAGTCGCCGTGAAAGATGCACTGAACGTCACCGGCAGGATAGTTCGGTGCCGCAGCTCGGAAACTAACAGGGGATGGGGTTGGGGGGGATGGTGGCGCGATAGCATGTTCTGGGTCAGAAAATCGCGCGTATTTCACATCGATGGGAGCGATCGCGTCACCCTTATCTCCGCCCGCCCGTGACAATGTGTCCCCCGGAAAAGCCCCCGCCGCCACGGAAAACACGGCTGAACTTGTTCTTTGATTGTCAATAGCGGCGCCTGCGTTTATCTACAAGCTGCCCTCTTATCACGGCTACGTGTACAATTCGCCGAACGTTAGCATCATGTGCTGGGTCGAGTGCGCGCCGATCTGCAACGTTTCCTGGCTGAAGAAGGACGCGCGCATAGACTTCGCGAAAACGAACCGTTACTACGTCTCGAACGTCTACCATCCGCCCGATCCGCGCAAGAACGATTTCGAGAGCATCCAGTCGACCCTGATATGGAACCTGACCGCATGGCCCGGCGGCCAGCTGGACAGGGCCGAGGACAACGTGGAGTTCACCTGTCAGAGCAGCGGCAACGGCATCGGCGACGCGGTCAACAGCAGCACACACTTTCACGTCGAATGTACGTCGCCCTTTTTTTTATCTTTTTTCACGGCACAGATTGCTCGATCGACCGATGGAATTTCGTCGGTTCACGTTCTACAGTGGTTCTACTGTGTCACTGTATAGCTTCACATTATATTCTTAGCACGAATAATATTGGTACCAATAATGCTAGTACGAATAATATAAAAGTACCAGTAATATTAGTACAAATAATACTAATATAAATAATATTAGTACGAATAATATTAATTTATATTAGCATAAAACACTCAGTCTTACTCACTTTAATTCCTCTTTCACGGTCCTCTCAACCATCTCGCGAATCATTCAGCGCGAGCATTGCAGGATTGAAACACAGCCGTTCATCAGCCGGTGATTATTTTTTCTCTCGGCAGTTCCGCCGGAAAATATGACGATCTCGAAGAAAATAGTAAACGTGACGGTCGACACGATACCGGAAACCGTGAGCTGTAACGCGAGCTCGCACCCGGAGCCTGGGTTCCGCTGGTTCCGCGAGGGTTCCACGGACACCATCATAGAGGGTCGATTCTTCGATTTGAAAGTGCCGGTGCCGAGGCGCAGCAACGGCACTTACTATTGCGAGGCGTCGAACCGACACGGAAGCCGTAACATCTCCATGGTCTTGAACGTTCAGTGTAAGTCCATTTAATGCTCGCTGTTTACTAGCTCGCCGACACTGGAGAATGCACCTCTCCCCCGTCTTTATCGAGAGCCTGCCGTTATCAAGGTTGAGCGTCGTTCGAGCAGATCCCCGAAATGATCGGTGATTCGAATAGAAGAGAAGAATAGTCGCCGTTACTTCGTATCTCTTTTTAATGTTTGTATAATCGTAGAAAAATGTTTGCCTCGATTTTTATCGCTTTAAACACTATTGTTCTTCCAAACGGGGGAATTAATGTTTTATTGTTCTTTTTATTATTCTCTTCTCATTAAGAAAGTAACAGCTAAGCGAACCAAAGATTTTCAACAGACTCGCTCCCCTAATTTATACGCTTCATCCGAGCAACTACTGTTTCATGCGGAGCCGACCGTACGACCCCATAACAGAGACATTTCTGTCCCGGAGCCGCACCACGGCTATTAACCCTTGCACGATGACGACTGGGTCGCTGGAGACCCGACCGTCCACCAGAGACAGATATATCAGACATTCTGCTCGTGGTTTAACGTTTCCTTTAAAGCACGAGGAGAATGTCGGACATTTTTAAAATCGTGTACACATAATTCATTTGTGCAGGATTTTACTTACACGTGAAACACGCGCCGAAAGGATATTACAATAATACCATTTTTGTAATACCGTGCCAGGGGGATCGGAATATTATTTCCTTTGAAATTCGAGGCAAGCGACGGATAATTTTTCGGTACGTTTTTCCGCGACAAATATCCCAGACAGTGGTTTAAATTAATCGTAAAATGGTGGACGGTAATGGAACAGTTTCGAACGCGATTTCGTAGTTTCTTTTACTAAACCGAAAAGGGGTCGGCGGTTTTAAATTTGGCTCGAACGACGCGGGTCGCCCTGTATATATATAGATATATATTCGTATAAAAAGCAATCAAACTCGTACATTTTCCTCTTCGCAGTTAAGCCGGAATGTCACGTGGAAAAGGAACGAATAGACGGCAAGGATTACGTAGTGTGCTCTGCGATGGCTAATCCGAAAGAGACCGATTTCGTTTGGTCTTTGAAGAGCGACAACGACACGTTGGAACAGGTCGCCGAGATACGAAACGGGAAGAGCTATATGCGACTGGATACTTCGGTAACCAATTTCCGGACATACGTATGTGTCGTAAACAACACCATCGGCTATTCCAATCCATGCGATCGCGACGTACCAGGTAAGTCAAAAAATCACTACCATGTCGTTCCAACGGTGTGATCGGGATCGATATTTAATCACAGATATTTAAATCACGCCGTTCTACGGAGCAGTATTAAAACTGATTGCTCCATCGAAAAACTATATTTAATTATGCTTTAATGGATCGCCGTAGATCCGCATAGAAAAGGGAGGTAATTGTTACACTGGAAACTACACTAAACTATAAGTTTAAACGAAACGATGTTAAACCGTTCTACAGTGAACGAATTAATTACCGCATTGAAAACTATATTTAATTAATCGTGTAAAACTATATTATTATATTGTTATGCACAGAGATATCTGTTAAAAATGACGCCTAAAATTATCGTACGGTGACAGAGGAAAATTAATGACACCGTCGAAAAAAACAGAAGAAATTGCAAGATAAAAATCGAGTGATTTAAATACTCGAAAACAGAGCCTTAAAACGAACTGCTTCTGTCGCAAATAATTCGATGTTAGTACAGAAAACAGACAGACTGAGTACTTAACAATGGCATTTGTCCACGCTGCTTTGTTTCGCATTATTAATCCTGTCTTACCAATTTTAACAAACAATTAAAACCGTGTCGCTATTTATTTTCTTCAGCCGAGAGAAATTAACCGAACCGAGACAATTTCACGAAATCATTTGACAGTGGGGTGTAATGAACAATCACGCTTCTAAAAGTTACGGTTTAATTACGAAGGAGATTCCATCGCCGTGTGAATTTTTACTCCGCCACCGGTCACCTCATCCCTCCTTGATATTACATTCCCGTCGTAATTCTCGTATTATATTGTGCAGCTATAATTCGCCGTGCACGCGCGCGCGCGCGCCGCCAGAGAATCTATAGCCGCGAGATTAAGGGAACCGAAAAAGCTCAAAAAGCGACTTCCGGAACTTTTGCGAAAACACGCTCGCGAGAAAGTTTCCCCCTTGTATATCGCGGCCTCCCCCCTCCCTCTTCCGCGAGAGAGAGACACTTCCAGAAACGTAGACTTCGCCCGCCGCTGTTTTATCGAAGTTTACGAAACAGCTTTTCCAGATATCGCGGGACGCTTTTTGTTTTTCACCGCATTTGTTTACCCCCGTCTCATACCAGGACAGAGATATTTTACCCACGCGAGTCGCCTAAACGTTGCTCGCGCGAATGAAAATTCAGAAACGACGGCGGGAATTTCGCTTCGAAAAACGGGACGCCCTTTAATCCAATTATTTTAATTACATTTGTTTCAATTATTTTCGCTTTGTTCAGCAGATACACTTATCAATTTTATCCATCAATTCCTGTTGAAAAATGGGAGAAATAACGATTGAGAAATTATCGCCCATAGAAATTGCAATGACAGTTCGCCGCCCGAACTTCTAGAATTGATGACTGTAGACAAGATTCGCCCAGTCGTCTGCCGAGCGACTTCCGTAATAATCCCGGAGTCGGCAAAAATTAATATTCGTAATTTATTCAAAGGCGACGAGAGGAACGGAATATAACTATGAGTAATGAACTTTTCGCCTTCGGAGAATATTAAATTCAAATAGGATTGTCATCGAACAAAATGAACCGTCGACGAAACGGGGGGGGGGGGGGGGGGGGGGGGGGGGGTTGGAGCGCCCTTCACCCCCGCTAATGACTGGAAACATCATCCTATGAAGATTTATTAACATAAAATACGTAACTTTAGCCCTCGCCATTTTTCAACGTCCTCCTATTTCAAAGTAAGGAATTATTTTGTTTGGAAAGTTTCAGAAAGCCATTGAAACTTCCAGCTAAGTTACTTAATATTTAATGCATTAAAGTCCGGGTTTCGTGGGAAGTTTTCTAAAAAAAAGAAAATTATAAAGAAAGAGGAAGAAGCCGGGGCTCGTTCCCGGTAACAAGCCGTGACACCCCCGCCACACTTCGTAAAACGATTTTCCACGCGCTCGAAATTCCAAAGGGCCAATTCGCCGTTCGCGAAACGACCCCCGATTCCGACCGATTATTTTTATTATTTTTATATTATTATTTTGATATTTTATTTATGACTGATTCTTATTATATCTTATTATTATCATTATTATTTATTGACGGATTAGTAAGGCCCTTTGAGGGTTTTAGGCCCTTAGGTTTTAACCTTATAAATATTATATTAAAAAAAAGAAAAGAACAAGAATGATGTTATAATATAAAATTAAAACATAAAGAAATTACATATAAATTGCGAGATGCACAGTCTATATAAAAATTACCAGTGCATTTTTTAAAACAGTACAATTTTTATAATTACACAAAGCGTTCTGTATTTTAAATTATTTTTTTAAAAATTGCAATTGTTGACTGAGAAAAATTAGAAAAAGGATTACGTCCTTTCAACTCATTTATCCGAAAGGAAAATTGAACGAACGCACTTTGCAGATTCCGGTGATTCATTTAACGTTCTCTTTAATTTTCCACCACGGTTCTCGATCCGACGCGATCGCAGGATTTCCCTCGGACAGATAAAACTGTAACTATGAATTACGCATCGGGAATGATATCGAAAACCTTGCGGGAAGACACGGCACGATTATCGAATTCTCGTCGTTTTTTTTCCTGAAGCGACCGGGAGACTCTTCCGCGAAGAGTGCGTGCGTCGGAGCAATTAAACGAAGACGGCGGACGGAGTTGTCGTTAAAATGTTCGTAGAAACAGTGTTGCTAACTCTTATACAACCCGGCGATTTGTGAGAATACCGAAAAAAGAGGACTGCGAGAAAAGAAACGGGGAAACGTTAATTTTAATGAAACACAAAAAAAAAATAATCGGCGAAAGATAAGAAACATTCTGATGTCTCCATTCTTTCTTAGCTCACCACGGACATCGAAGTAAGTTCATTCCCGACTATTACCTTAAACGTAGCAAAACCGAATGTCTGAGATCGGCTTTATCCCCGTGATATATATATACCACATGAGATACAGTTTTATGCATACCTGTCACAATTACTGCCATTTTCCAGACGAAAGAATACGAAAAATTGGAATGTCGCTTAACGATCATGACAAACACACCTACCTATATATTTATATAAATATATACCACTGCTAAACATTATTATAAATATAATTATAATCGAAACAGGTATTTTCTTTTCATTAAAAACGTTTTATTTTTACTTCTTAATTTGTTCGGTTTTTATAAAAAAGAATAGGAAGACATTTATGCACGGTTGTTCGATTAGTTCAACGTTATCGATAACGTCCCGTCGATTCTCATTTTAGGTCACATACCATGGTGGCACCAGCTGGAGGGGAACATCCTGTTGATCATCATCGTGTCCGCAGTCGTTCTCATTCTTTTGATAATAATCATCTGCGTGGTGATCTTCATCGTCTGCCGACGCAAACGCTGCCAGATGAAATGTAAGTAAATTTTTGCCGTGCCTGTTCTGTCAATTGTCATTGTGTGATCCGCGGATACTCACGACGGTTTGCATGACAGCATATTCGAACGGACTTTCTTCGAGATTCGCGCGCGCGCGAGAGCTATAAGGAAAAGAACGATTCGCGGTGTCCAATGGAGATCAATTTTTAGATGAACTAAAAAGCTATTCTATTGCAAGCAAACAAATTCGCTCGGCTTTCTAACGTTTTATTCTAAAGAAGCATGCTATGGTCTTTGACACGTGATACTAACTAAGATCTTGAAGAAGTCCAAATTAAAATTGTGCAATCATTGCAAACGTATACTTCATGAACGCGATGCCATAAAATTCAATGACCTTTTTAGTTATCAGAGAAATATGCATTACCCGAGGTATTTGTCGCAGTCTACAGTGTGCTTAGGGTGTAAAATAAAGATTACGTGTGCTTAGAGTCTAAAATACAAATTATATATGCTTAGAGTCTAAAATAAAAATGATATATGCTTAGAGTCTAAAATAAAAATGATATATGCTTAGGGTATAAAATAAAGGCTACGTGTGCTCAGGATATAAAATAAAGAAAATCGAATCCTTAAACAATATGAATTGCAATGATATTAATATCGTAATTGAAGTCAAAGTAAATTAATCGCAAATGATGCTTTATTAAAAATCACACGAACGAGATGGTACTCGTTACCGCAGCATACGCGTTATTTTAAAAGGCTCATTAATACGTTATCTCAAAGGGAATTATTTGCATTGCGAACTCGTTAATAACGCAGCAGTTACTTCGTTCGACAGGCAATTGTACATTTAATAATTTATCGGAGTATTTTCAAAATTTTCGACGCAATAATCGATTTCCTTATTATCAGAAACGTTGCAGTCGCTTATAATTCATATCGTAATTCGTTTACAGTGAGTAAATAATAATTTGATATTGGAACGACGCGAATATAATTCCGTGAGAAATTCTGTTCCGTGAACGATATAAAAATTCGAGAACCTTTTGTTGTAATTATTGCAAAGATGAAAAAAATATGATATAAATATCTACGCTAGAAATATCATTTGTTAGTATTTTATTAAGCTAGGAGATTTTTCAATTTTTATCTCCGGATAATGCATATTCCTCGCAACATTGTCCACGAAGGCTCACAACTGGATAGATCTCGGCATAGTCCGCCGAGCGAATTGCATAAGAACAGTTCTTGCAACGTATCGCGTTGAGCATCCCCCGTAATAGATCATAAGCACCACCCCCCCCTCTCTCCCCCCACCCTTTTTATGACACGAGATCTCGTTTCATCGAAATCCATCCACTTTACTCTCGCACTATTCTCGACATTGTCCACCCGCGTGAAAGCACACCATATACATAACTATCGACACACATACACGCACACACATATCCGCGACCAATATACAAATACGTATACAACGCGGTGTTATATCGGGTTGTTTCGAGCCGTAGAGATTTTTGGTCGGCTCGAGCCGCTGCTCGAGTCCGTGTCGCAACAATAGGCTGTCCACGATAAACGTTCACGAGAGACACGAGCCGGTTCTGATTCCTCTAGACCGCATGTCGCTTGATCACGGAGCCAGTTAAAAAAACGGCGCGAGCTTGCTAACGATCCAGAAGTAACGTTAAATCGAGCTCCAATTGCGTAACCTATCGATCCCCGACACGTTCGCGGATCCGCCGGTCCTGTAACAATCGCTGTCACCGTGACGCAACTGTGACAAATAGACCTATCAAATGTAGTAAATTATATAGTATAATTATTAGATATAGTAATTAAATAATAGAGTTATTAAAATTTGGAAGGACGAAATTTTCACGTCACGATTCGTTTTAAAAATAAATTTGTCTGTGCCGTGGTTGTGTGGACTGTCCGCGAACGTGTCGACGAGTAGCATCCCCGCGTAGACAACCAAGTCGTCGAGCGAGCCTCTCAGCTCTCAGTTTCGTTAGAGAAGAGAATCATCGTGTAAGATACTGGAACATCGGCCGTCAACGAAAGTACATTTACTATCATTCCGGCTGACTGCAGACATCGAATTTCACGGCTCGATAATAGGCCGCTCGAAAATGGAACGCGGTCCACCAACGCCGGGCCGTTTCCTGGATTCTGCTTTAAATCGCGCTCCTGCGAATAAGCTGCCCGAAATTAGAGAGAACGCGCGAGACGTGTATACAAAAAGAAGAGAGGGCAGAGAGAGAGAGAGATGGGTTAAAAAGTTCGCCGCTGTTTGGCAATCTCTCGGGCGAAATTATTAGACGATTCGAGGCGAGAGCAACTAAAATTGCCTGTCATCTGGGCGACATTTTTTTTCGACGGCCGCGCTTTGAGGTATTTTTTTTTCTTTTTTTTTTTAAAAAAGCAACGATGAGTTCGCTTCGTTTGACAGAATGTTCGGCCGGTAATTGGATGGCTGCAGTCAGGTTTTGCATAAACCATGCACCCGCATAACATTATTTTGCGTTGTTATTACCGTTCATGCTAGTTCCAAAGAGAGCATGCCCTATATTATGTTACGTAATCGTGTAAAGTAGATGGACAATGCGAATTTTCCTATTTGGATGCAAAGAACAACTTACATATACATGTACAAATTATTAAGTATACGGGACGAGCCTGTGGCGTGCTGCTGCGCGGTCGAGGGGGACAAATTTTCATCGACTCGCTGGACATTTACCGCAAAAAACGCTGCGAAACTTTATTTTCACTGAAACAAGTTCCATCGAATTTTTATATTTATTCATTGCTCTTCAAATATCTATTTAATCAGATTTCATTTTATTCCAAGTAAATTTCATTTTATTCCAAGTAAATTTCATTTTATTCTACTTAAATTTCATTTTATTCTACTGAATTTCATTTTATTCTACTTAAATTTCCTGATATTCTAATCAAATTTTACTTAATAGACTTATAGTAATTTAATGCAAAATCTACGATCTATACATATTAAAACCGTCACAATCAATGGAATCGAATTTTTGCGAGTCGCGGTATAATAAATCGACGACGCTTAAACGGTAAATGCAACAAAAGCAATTTCAAATTCAAAGTACGTATATCGAATTTTAATTAACCGTTGCTTGCGTTTTGATATTTTAACTATATCATCGCGGCGGCTCCACCGGCCCGCATTAATGAACATTTAATACAAACGGAAACAATTGCAATTGAATCGTATAAATATATTCCCTGCACCTCCCCCTTGAAAACGTTTACCGATGTCAACCGGAGGGGTAGTCCATGTTCCGCGCGATACTCTTTGTCCGCGCTAATTGATGACAATTCTCAGGAAACTCCGTGGAATAATATCGCGTTTCCTGGGTCGCCTCTAAATAAGATTACGTAATCAGCGTTTCAATGAAACGACTTTTCTCTCGGTGATTACAAGTGTCGTCGAGAGGCAGTCGCGTTTAGTACGTCACGTTTATCAGATGAAAAACGTGGCCAGGATTTTTCGAATGGAATAGAGCTAAACTAACGTTTCCTGTTAATTTCGGTTGCATTGAATACTCTTTCGCGGGCCAAGTAAAAAAGAAGCGACGTTAATTATTATTTTCATTTTTTTTTTATTTTAATAAGCTGAGACCTCGCTAAAATGGTCACTAATATTTTTTAAATAAACGATTCGTTTATTATAACAGTTGTAGAGTCTCTAGGGTTTGTTCGACCTCGATTATATTAAAAAATACTTTCGCCTGTCCGGCGAATATAATTTCCAATTAATGCATTAGTATCGACTACCCTTTGCGCGATAAAAAAGCATTCAAACGTCGTCGAGTTTAAAATGGTATCAACGTCTTTTCGACACAAACGCCGCCCTGATTCGCCGTGCACTAAAACGCGGCCAATGTCGCAAGAAGCTAATTCCCCCGGCGAAAGTGAAAAAAGAGAAAATCGGCAAACATAGCTGAAAAGCATCTTTAAGCCCGCGAAAGAGCACAATGCTTACCATAATTAACAAAACCATTTCACGGTGGAGCGCGGTGGTGCAGGGACACAATGAAACATAATCTCCTACGAAAGTTAATTAAACGTTCGTCCCGGCCCCGCCGTGATAAACCCTTTGAAAGACTGAAATAAATAGACTCGCCCTTAATTCTAATCCTCGCGGAATCCATGCCGGCGGGACTCTGCGCAAACATCCGCTCGTTCACATTAAATTAAAACCGAAACGGCAGGAAGCCGCGCGACGGTTTTGCCTTTATTTCCAACGGCGCGGCAACAATCTTTTTTTCCGGTGAAGTTGCTGCAAACTTGCGCGAGCTGCAAGCGATTCCGCGTCGATTCCAAAAGCGCCTTTGCGAGCCGCGTACATTAGGGTGGCCCTGATTTTTCACCCCCTTTAAAGCTCAGCTTCCATCCCTCTATCTTGGTTCAACCCCTTGCACTAGAATTCCTGTTAATGCTATGTTAATTAACGTTTATTCATTTTTAATACTTTTTTTAATAGGACTGGACAATTCCTATTTCCCTTTGCAGTCGGTGCCATTTTAACTGGAAATCCAAAATATCTCTTCAGACTTACAGCGTTTCCATTTTATATAACCTGAGCCTTTTTATACATTATAAAATTGAATTTTATGAATTCTGTAACCTCCAGTTAGTAGTAAATATTAATAGTAAATTCGATAAAGATTATTTTAGAACGTGGCATGATCATTTTTAAAGGCGCTATTCGTCCGCAAAGGGTTAATAATTAATTTATAGGACTAGACAGTTCCTATTTCTTACATTATCTAATCGTTAATAAACTTTAACGTTTCGACCTATACTAGAATTACGATGTCCCCTGAGAGGGGACAGCCGAGTGCAAAGGGTTTAGTAGCCTAGTGTTAAGCGACTCTCATCCCCTACACAATTTACGAAAAAGTCAAAATAAATTTTAAAGTATCCTTTCCTCGCATTGTTTTCCATCGACGGTACATCTCGGCTATAAAATCGATCCTACAAAGTCTTCGCATCTCTTCCCACGCACTATACAGTGTTCCATTCACCGCGTCGGAATAAATCTGCAATTAGCGAGATGAAAATGTCCAGCGAGTCCTGCTCGCCAATCTTCTACATACGCGAAAGAAACCGGGGGGGGGGGGGGGGCTCGCTCGTCGAAGAAACACGGGGCCGCGCGAAACACCCAAGGGGTGACCCGGGAGTTTAACACGATCCTCGGCGAAGTTGGCCGGCGTTAATTAAATTCGCGCCGTCGTAAACTTCAAACTCGAAAAGAACGTCCCCCAATTAAACGCGAGGGGCGAGGAAATCCGAGGTGAGAGCGCGCGCGCGTTTTAGGGGGTTGAAGAGAGAGAGGGTGTTCTCCTCGATGGGTTCCCCTAAAGTCGTGTCGAATGGGCGGCGCAGCAGCAGCCGGCGCGGGTCTCGTTTTCGGTAGCCTCTCACTAACACAGAAAAACTGATTCGTTTCTGCTCTACTTTTTAATTTGGACTTGGTAAACAAAACACAGACAGTAATCGGGTGGTCGAGCTGGAGGAACGCGAACAGTAAGTACGAAATACAACGCATCGCCGTTACCCCTTCTTCTTCTTCTTCTTTGACTCTTCTCTTCCGATTCTCTCTCTTTTTTTCTCTCTCTCCCTCTCGCTTTTCTCTTTCTTTTTCCCTCCCATTAATCTTCGCCGCTCTCTTTCCGTTCGCGCCCTCCCTCCCTCCCTCCGCTTGTTCTGCTCGCTCTATGTATACCGCCCGCGGCACCGGGTTTCTCTTTATTTCACGAAATTACCCCGACAGCTTGGTATCCGCGTCTGCATGCGCTCTATTACCGAAACGTGCTTCTACTCGCCGAAAAACGGCTGCGATATACTACTTTACGCTTTATGAGACACGGCCGAGCGCATGTCGACCCTCCCCCACACCCCCCGGCCCCCGTCAAATGACAAAGTCGCGTCAAGATGCTTTTCGCGGACGCGAGGGGAGGCTGGATTTTTCTCGCGGCCAAGCCGAAGCGTTGACAGATATAGGAAAAATAGAGAGGACGTTTATATCATCGAAACTCTGACTCTATACGATATTGGATAAATTATAGCACTGTTTTAACACAAATATTTTATTTTATTAAATCATGTATCACCGGGTTTACAACAAACGCCAGGGAGTAATTGAAAATTCACCGCTTTCGCGGGCGATAATTCTAATAATAAATAATCGAAGAAAAATTGACAAATAAGTGTTAATATAAATAGAAAAATAGCAGTATTAACATAATTATATTATTAACAAAAATCATCGAGGCTGAAGAACAGCGCGCTCTCTATTCTTCCCTCGTCGGCGTTTCACCTTTGACATAAAAATAAATCGGTTTATCGGATTTCTATCGGGTGTTCTTTAATTCTCCCACACGGCTTTGTCATTTCATTTCCATTATGGGCTGCACCGTTATGCTGATAATTCAGTGGTATTATTAAGTTTGTGCACGGTGTATATAGTTTTACATGCACGGGCCGTATATATATATGTGTATGTGTGTTGGACGGACGGCGGCGGAGACGCGGGCGCGTGTCGTTGTAGAAGGATTCGATTGGATCCGGGATACTAATTCAACCTTGGCAAATCTTGGTACTCGATTGATCGATGGAATTATCGGTTCCTCGTATCGGCGGCTTAACAGGAATCAGCTATAAAGAGGATTCCTGCAGTACTCCGAATTTCTGGAATTGAAAGATCCTCTTCGTGGTGTCGCGGCGCGATCCGCGTTAAATAGTTGTCCGCGATGAACTGAATAATCTTTTCTAACTAAATAATCTTTTCTAACTAGATAATCTTTTCTAATCGCATACCTTTTTTTTTCTCGGTGCATCGCGGCAACGTCGATTCGAGGGCTGTCGTATCCAATCGACGCATCCACCGGAAAGTTTCATTTTCGAGAAGATATTAGCCGCGCGGAGGCGCCGGACGTTTGTCTGGAAAGAAGGGAACGGTTATCGGAGGAATGTCTGGATAGTTGCAGGCTCGAACTACTTTGCGAATAGTTCGCGGAGCTTATCGAATAGTTTCGGGGAAGATTTCATTCGTTGCGGCCGGGGATACACCTATTTCGCGATTCTTGTTCCGCGCGAAATTTTGATAAATAAACGCGCGGCGAATTCGCTTGGTAGATCGACTCGATTTATATTATCGACGATGATTCATTAATTTTTCGATTCACTTCCTTCGCGAATTCCAATGTTATTTAATAGTTTCTCCTTTTCATCTACGAGTCATTTATATAAATTAACATCTCTACAAATTAATTGAAGAACTGACAAAAACTGTAGAATCATTTATCTTAATTCCTAGAAATTCAGTGAAAGAATAAAAGCGTCGTACAAATTGCAATTTTTATCGTAATAGTCGAGAACGCCGTTGAAACTCCAAGATTTATCGAATCGCTGTTGAAGAACTCGTGGCAATTTCAATGTTCAACCGTGCAAAATTTAACGAAACGAGCTATTCGGAAGAACGTTTAAATCGTCGAAATTTGACGAACGGAAATATTGAAGAGGACAACTCGGAACGAGAATTCGACGACACGTTTGAGAAAATAGCCGGGCTTGAATATTTAACGAAAGCATGAGCAACGAGCGAGGCGTCGACGAATAAACCGGGCAGCAATAACTTTGCCCATCGCGCACGCGTTCGATGCAGCATTGCGAGCAAACGACTTCCGAAGTAATTATCCAGTCACCGAGCCGATATAGATGGAATCGTGCGCCTTAACCCTTTGCACTGTGATTCCTTTCGCGCTGCGTCAATCAGCGTTTATTCGGTCTTGATACCTTATACTTAACCCTTTGCATTCGGAGCAATTTTAACCGGAAATCCAAAATATTTCTTTGTAAAATTGAATTTTATGACTTATGTAACAGATAATAGCTTCTAACAACTTTTTAAATATTAGCGACAAAGATTATTTTAAAACGTGGCATGATAATTTTTAAAGGCGCCGTTCAACCGCAAAGGGTTAATAATTACTATAGAACTAGACAATTCCTATTTCGTGTATTCTCTTTATTTAATTTCGTTTCTAAACTTCAACAATAGAAGAATTAAATTTGATTTCAATTTAGAAGAAATTAGTAATATTCATATTTTTAGTAGATCTCGAATGGAGTTTTTGCCAGGAATTTGGCTCGTTATTACAGTGCAAGGGGTTCGATTATTCCGTCGTCCGTCGAACGTGTGTTTCTTTCTTGTTAGAGCCCCGGCATCATTGAAGTTTCCGTATAATCGTGTAAGGTGTTGAATGTACGTATTATCAGCGCAATGACTTACGGACTTTATTGGTGTGAGTTCACGTAACAGCTAGCCCCTGATGTGTAGTGTGCACGAGATTGTCTCCAATCTCACAGGAAGCCCAGACCCCTCACCGATTCTCTCACACAGTCTCCGGCTCTGCCTCTCTCTCTCTTTCTCTCTCTCTGTCTCTCTCCCTTCGTTATGGCCACACAAACACCCACACACGTACACACTATTCTCCTTGTTCTCCACCATGGCTGAATGCATGTTGCGTTGCATAATTTAGTGACCACTTCCGACTTATAATAGTTTACTGTCGAAGTCTACACAGAGGTGAGGCAGGTAAGGGTTGCACGTGCAAATGAATAGGGTGGCAAAGTTCTTTGTTATTCGAATGTAGCACTGCGCGGTTGTTGCATAATTTAGGGATGATTAGTTACACTAGCCGATCTCCGTTACAGTGGTGATCCTTCTCTCACTCTCTTACTCTCTCTTACTCTCTCTATCTCTCTCTTATTCTCTCTCTCATTCTCTGTTCTATTCTGCCGTGGCGACACTTTCCGAGGTGAAAGGTAGGTGAAGGGTTGCATGCCCGATGAGTGGAAAGCTCTCTCTTATTGAGTTGGCTGTCGTTCAAGTCGTGACCTGAAACGAAGAATCCTTTCGACGATATGAATTTTTTCGGTCTCGGGCCTCCGTCGCGCCGACGGAGGGAATGTTTACAACGTTCGTTAACGTCGAGCACGCCGGCCCGATAAATAAACATGAGCATAACGATTATGGAAAGTCGCGTCATCGGGAGTAGGCGAGGCCGCCGCGCCGCCACCGTGCGTACACCGTCGTCGTTTCTCAAGCTTAATGTCCCGCGATTCAACCTGGCCTGTCGCACCGATATTTTTAATATCGAGTTTTCAAAGATATAGTATAAATGATAAATATATTCTATCTCTTGGAGATCCTCTTTTCGGTGTTAAAGTTTATCCTCTTCTTGAACTTCTCAGTTCTTCGGTTTCATTTCGAGAAATATTTATTTATTCATTATTACTTTAAATAATATGAGCCTTGTACATCAGACTAATTTTTGTATTTTATACAATAGTTATCAGAAATTAATTATTAAATTCTTATATTACATTTTATTGCGAAATGATATATAATTTAGAAGAGTAGTGAAACGTTTGCCTGTCAAAATGTTACTTGACATTTTACTTAAACGCGAATAGAATTTTTTAATGCCTCTTATCTAGTGCTCCAAGTTGTAAAATTTCTATAAAAATTAGTTTTATCACGCAGACGGCAAAATATAATTTTACACTGTTCCCATGGAAGACTAAGCTACCGAAAAATAGTACAAGTTTTCGTCCGCGAAACTTTTGGCGTCGGATGTAAGCTTGCGAAACGCGCGTGCGTCATCCCGTGAAATATCGTTTCGAGCACCCATTCGGAGGATGTTGTCGACTAAAAAAATCAACATTGATTACTGAAATAAGGAAAACCTGGTTGCTGGATTCAGCGAAGTCTCTGATTAATCGGCGTCGTTCACGTAAGATGCGCGTTCGTGATTTAGCATGGACGAGGAAAGATTCGACTATGAAAAAAACAAGTGCCGTGAGTTAATTTAAAATTAAAAAATTATAGTGATCAATAATTGCAGGAGGATATCTAGATTCGGTCATCGGGATTTTTGATAGCGATCTCCTTCGGAGGACAGTGTTCGCCGCGAAATTGAAGGCGATAAGAGAAAAATATTCGCTAAATACTGCGAACTCGATTGTCCTAAAGTTTAATTAAAAAAAGCTCTAATAACCTGACAAATTACTTTGCACGGTGACAGAGCGAAATGCGATCGAAAGGATTCTTCTTTTCAATTTGTATCCTTGGTTTCGTAGGCTGTTCGACGAGTATTGTGTGTCTATATTCGGTGTAGCCGTAATTTCGGTAACCTAAGGAAATGTTTCGAAAGTCTCGAACGAACGTCCGATCAGCAGAAAATCAATGTCGTCTTCTCTCGTTCGCCGAGGTAGCAGAACGAAACGAGCAATTCTCCTTGTCACGCGGTCGTGACAAGTTGAAAGGGATCTTTGAAACGCCTTCATTATTCATCGCGAACATTCAAGTTTGGATATTGCAACGATAGCCTTCCCTCGGAACCGATGGCCTGTGTAAATACACCGTCGACACCGATCTCGTTTCTTTTCTGCCTTTCCTCGAGCTCTTTTTATTCAAACAAAAAACAATTCACTCGTTCTGGCCTAAGATAAAACTTTTCATAATAAACGCTCATTTTATTTCGCGAAAAATATTGAAATCACGACTGTCGCAATTATTATTATTATTGCGATTTAAAAGATTCTATTTCAATGGTGGAATTGTATTTTTAACTTGGCTATTGTTAAAGCCAGAAAGAAACAGAACAGCAATTTCCCAAATAGTTCTCGACTTTCGCTACTTTTCTGCTGGTCACATTAAATTACCTTATGAGCGACCACTGTTTTAAACTTCGCAGTGTAATCGGTGTTCTTTCGCAAAAGACTTTTCGTACTTCGCGAACTTCGTAATGGATGTTTAACACAGTACCATAAGTTCTCGAATTCCTTTAAGTTTCTTGATCTATTAATTTCTTGGGGAAGAAGCTCCGCGAAGGACACGGCTTACACTGGCGATGTTTAAGTATCAAAATCCGATTATCGAACTGATCGGATGGAACGAATCGCGATTGATACGACCCTGTTAAAAAATGATTAACGCAGAGTTTATTTTGCGAATCTATTAACTAGATAAAGTTGACATTAAAATGACGCTTCTGTCAAAAATGGTAGCAATTCGTAAAGTAATATTTATAGTAATTAGTAAATTTATAGCTGTCGCTAAAAGTCATATATTTTCAGAGGAATTAATCAGTTGTCCAGTAACAGTATTAGTTAATTCTATTCGCATAAAAAGGTCGTATCAATTGCGATTATTCTGTGATCGATGCAATTGGCATTGAAAAATAAGGCGATGGCTTTGTCGACGAAAGAATCGACTTTGGCGAATAAAAAAGGTCTCATCAGTGGCAAATCTCTCAGTCTATGTTCTTACAATTGCCCAAATAAAAAAGCCAGTTTGCTCGTACATATTTAAATAAAAAGGCCAATTATTGTCTCGAGCTGTGAATGAAAATAAGCTGAATGAAAAAATGCAGAATTAAAAAAAGCTGAATGAAAAAAAGCTGAATGAAAAAATGCAGAATTAATAAAAATACTGAAATAAAAAAGACTGCATTCAAAAAAGCAAAAATCAAAAATGACCAGAGCTTTAATCCGCGTTAAACTGATCTCTGTGCTCCGGCGAGCTTAGCAGCTTATTCAGAGAATTGAATAATTAAGCGCAGAAGCGCGTTGTCTGACATTTTGCAGCACGGAATAAAGAGCTTAAAGAGTTAAAGCTGAAAATTTGCCTTGCATTCGACATTTTGGGGACAGCGTCGACGACCATCTAATCTCGTGGAGATTATATCGAACGGCGAAACGATCGTCGGGCATCTGTACTAAAAATAGATAACAAAAGAGTCACAAGGAAGGCGAATTCGAAGAATTGATAAATATGAAAAGATTTTCCTCCATATTTTCATAGAACTTGTTTTCTTGCAACTGATGCGGACGGTTATTAATTTTGCACAAAAATCCCAGCGCGGCGAGGATTGGATCGCAGATTTTATGCAGTTGCTTAATAATATTCAAACTTTGAAACGCTCGTGAATTATCGCTAGCTTGCTGGAATTATTAAAACGAGGAACGATCATCTATTTAATTTCAATGTATCGCAATCGATGCACCTTTGCATTAGATTGCGAAATAAAGAGCGAAGAGATTAAGAGATGATCTGTCAACCTCTTGAACTATTGCATCTTTCAGGGCTACTTTTACCGCTACTGCTTCGTACTTATTTATTTCTTCGATGCCACGAGATGATTCTAGTGTCTCGATTGTCCTCGTTTACTTTCATTTCCAGATTTCGATGACAGGGAATTCAAATTTTCTTTCGATTTAATAGAAATGATTGGCAGCTATATTTATGAAATTGTGCAAGAAACGTTCGCCACGAGTTTGACTCGTTATTACAGTGTAAGGGGTTAATTCGAACTCGTTGAAATGATTCGAGCGATTGTTGCGACCGGTGTGGACAGTTTTTACTTTGCATAAATATCCTCGATCCAATGACCGTCGCAAAAGTCGCTTCTCTCGTCGTCGACGACATTGATCGTAATCGCGTAAGAAGCCGGTATGAAACGCGATGGTCGCCACAGTCCAGACGGCGGGCCACCGAGCCCGACAGCGTCGTCGCGGTCGACTCAGGGCCCGGTGCACACGGTGGTGCACCCCGTGCACCCGACCCCGGCGCCGAGATGGCCGCTGAAGCCCGGAGTGCTGGTGCACATCAATCGGACCCACAGCCTGCGGTCCGGTCTGAGCGTCCGCAACGGCGAATCGCTGCGAAACGAGTTGATAGCCAGACAGGCCGACGTGCCTGCGACCGATCGATTCCTGATGGAAACGACAATCACCAAAGTGCCGGCCAAAGTGTTCCGGCGCAGGAGGGACGCGGCGCAGAGGAGCCTGACCGTGGCATCTCTGAACGACGAGGGTATGCTCGCCAGGGCTAATAAGATTAAGGCCATGTTTGGAGTGCAACTTAAAGAGCAGGCTACTTTGCCCGGTATTTCCAGGGAGAAGACAGGTAAGTCGACGCCGCGGAACGCCCGTGTGTTCGCTTTAATGCGGCCCGGCCTGAGACGTGGGAGCTTCGAGGACTCGGTCGCGACGAGGCGAGGCGCGAACGAGTAACAACGCGGATACCGTTCGTTTGTTCAACTTCGACGGCGCGCTCGCGGCGGTGACAGCTGACGAATTAGGCGCGTCGATGTTTCTTAAGCGCGAGGAGACTCGTCATTCGGCAGGGTTACGGTTTCGGATTGCCTGCGAAGAGGAACTGCGATACTGCGCGAAAACAGAGTTGGCCATTTCGAACGACGGATCAGAGATGACGAATGACGGATCACGTTCGATTCGTTGTTGTGGAGAAAGTAGGGTTGCAGGTGGCACGTCCAGTGTTCATTGGGGTAGTGGAGTTAGCTACTATCGGCTGACCAATTGCTGTGCCTTTGATTTCTTCTCAGACAAAATTCATACATTTTACGTATAGTATATACCACATTCTTTTATTCTTCTATACTGTCTATTTTTTAATAAAATCATTGATATGTCTTCTTCGATGAATAACCTAGAATCAAATTAAAGACGAATTAATTATCCTAGAAATAGAATAATTTCTTACAAGTACTTGTTACTCAAATAAAACAGTAAAAAATATTTAAATCCTTTTCAATATCAGTGTAAAATTTAACCACGTTTATATTCTATAAGCAATGCCTTCCGACCTCTGTTTTACGTTCTATGAAAAACTCTGTTTGAAATTTCACTTGGACGATCTTTCAATGAAAATGCATTGGATGTTCAAGTTTCTAAACTGAACAAAGGCGGATCATTAATGGTTTCTAAAGGATTGACAATACGCAGCATCTGTAATAGTATTGAAAGTATGTGAAATATTCGATTAAAGATTCGAATTACGTGAAATATTCGATTAAAGATTCGAAGTATGCCAGAAATTGATTTTTCCATATTCAAATCGGCGCGGATGAAAATCGCTGGTTTTTGTAGGTGTATCTCTAGAAAAGTGATGTTGCAGAGAAATAGACCTTGCCGCCATTCAACTCTTCTCTCGACAACTTTTTTTCTAGCTTTGACCCGGCTCGCGATATAACCCGCCCCAATTGCGTTACCCGCGCAGCACAGATGGAAGATTGGAAGCGGGACTTTTCCATGCAGTTAAATATAATTGGCTGGTCCGTATTAAGGAACACGGTCAATTTTTTATTAACATCCCCACCCATCGGATACGCGGGTCGCGTGAATTTTATAGAAGATTTTCATTTCGTTGGAATTTCGAAAATCCTTTTTTCGCGAATCAGCTCGCGTGAATATTGATCGGCGATGCGCCGTGTTTCCGGGCTAGACCAGCGATAGAAAAGTTGAACGCGATAATCGAATAAAATGGTGGACCGCTCATTTTCCATTAGATAAACGATAGGAAAATCGTATCGTTTGCCTTGTCAATTAATTTTAATAAATTAAATCTGCTTTTTACAGATCGACGAGTTTGGTATTAAAATTATCATTTCGAACGAGAGAAAGTATTTGAAAATATCAGCACTTCTTAATCGAATACATAAATAAAACTAATGACTTAATAAAACACATAATTATCCGAGTATTCTCTGTATAGGGACTCGCAGCGATTGGCTCCTGACCTGTTCAATTACAAACGGCTTACCGAAAGTACGCGGACCAAATCTATCACCGAAAAAACTGATGAAACTCCCGCGAGATTGGTGGCAACGAAAATTATTAAAAAAAAAAAAAAATCCCCCTCGAACACTGACGTTAACATGATTACCGGAGCAAACCGGTCGATGGCTCCCTTTTTACGAACAGCCGGATTAAAGCGCGCGCGCGCGCGGCTTGCCGGAATTAAACGGAATAAAATCGCGATTTACCGCGCAAATTATCCATAGATGTTACCGTTAAAAACACGGCGCCGTTTTACAATCCCGCGGCGCGCTTATCGGGCTACATTGAATATTTGATAAGCCCGAGTGTATTAAAGAGAGTCGCGATGCTCGGTCGGACCGAGAAATTTGTGTAATCTCGCGCACCGATTAACCAACGTTAACAAGCCGCCGATTCCGGTCGGTCCTTTGTAATAAGTCTGGACACGTTGATCGGGAAACGGTCGCCGCCGTAACAAAAGCGTTTCGGGCCAGCGTAACACGCGAAATATTTAATTGGGAAAAAGGTTCGCGGGCGCGCGCTGGAGTCTTGTGAAATATAAGGCAGTCGAGCGCGATCGCGGATTTTCCGCGGGGCTTTTCCGGCCACGGAATATTCCGCGTAAATAACCGCGCGCGTACTTCTCCCGTTAATTCGATTTCGGCCGAGTTGGCTGACCGCTTTAACCCTTTTGGTACGAGCATTCTGTGCGCCACGATGTTTTCGCTGAATTAGGCGCTTTATAAAATTAGTCCTTATAAAAACTACCAGTTTATATAAAAATTGTCTAAAGATTTAAATAAAATCTGTGCTTGATAAAACGGTGCTTTTTTAAATAAAAAGTTTTGCTACCAGCTGTAATATTAGAAAATATAAAATTCTGTTATTTATACCGTTTGTCGCATGGATGCCGCCTATCCTAAGGGTTAATCTAAGGAAGTCCTAAAGAAAAAAATTCTAAGTGCGTGAGCCCAGCGCCATTAAGTTTCATCGTCGCGAACGTCGATGACGCGGCACCTGTGCGAGGAAAATCGAGAACGGAAAACTCAACAGGTCCTCGATAAAAACGTATTTGGACAGGGTCCATTTTATCTCGACGCCCTTTCGTTGTCCCTTCATTTGTCTAAATTCAGCTGATTTTGGGATGTGCTTAAACGATCCTTTATTTCCAGGATTCCCCGGGGGAACATGGAA
Source organism: Augochlora pura (assembly GCF_028453695.1). Lineage (NCBI taxonomy): Eukaryota > Metazoa > Arthropoda > Insecta > Hymenoptera > Halictidae > Augochlora > Augochlora pura. The sequence continues at coordinate 13,383,934 of NC_135780.1, forward strand.
GGAAATAGAGCGATGATTGAAATCCTATATTCAATTAGAACAAATGTTCACCGTTGAAATTAATTTCGTTAAAAATCACAATACATTTTGATGATTATAAAACAATTATTCCTGCAGATAAAATAGTATCTTATTATCTATGGTCCACCATTTTATTGCTTATACTTGATAGAATTCTTATTATACTAAGATCTTATTCTGATAAATCAGAAGAGATTCTTACTCCATATCGTCGCACAGTCTTTCGTCTGTCCGTCGTTCGAATATTGCCAACTCCGACCCGAAATCATCGCGACGGTCGACGTAATTAATTAACACGTTCGAGCGTACGCAGAATTTCGCAGGAGAAACGAAGCGCCGCGGAGACCGAGATTGCTCCGCAAACACGGTTTTTCAACTTCCGTTTGGAGCAGAAAGAAGACCGAGTGGCGGGAGGGAGGGAGGGAGCGAGCGCAGCACGGATCCGCCGCGAGCGTGCTCATTTTTATGTTTCGAAGTTGTTGAAGCACCGCGGCGACGTTATCGTCGGCGTCGCGATTTATAACGGACATCAAAGCGTCCATCAGACCGACATGAAATTATCGCCCGACGATTTTCGCGACGAGACCAGGTTCGCCCGGGCGAGCGATAAAATCGTGTCGCCGCGTGAACAGGGCGGGCCGCATGCTACGAACAAAAAAAAAAAAAGAAAAGAAAAACGCTTTTATGTGTCGCGTTTGCTTCTCCTTCCGTTTTCTTCTTCGCCCGTGTGTGTGCGCGCGTGTGTGCGTGTGTGTGTACTTTTTGTTTTTTCCCTTAGCTGTGACTTACAAAAGAATAGCACCACGGCAGAGGATATTGCATGCGGAATCGTCGTGCGAATTGAATCGGGCCAACCTCTCCCGTAAGCGAAAAAAACCAGGCGCAGGTACGTAACAATGGCGTAGGCGACACGTGCACGGCTCGCGCGCGTCGACTTCCGTCGTATGAACCTCCGTGACCTCTCTCCATCTCTCTATCTCTCTCTTGTATCTCTCTCTCTTCGACGCGATGATTTCCAACCGTTCCACCGAACAGACCGCGATTCGAAATGTTTGCACGTACAGGATTGTGATTCGAATGCACGAGCAACTAATACCATTTTGCGGAATAAAAGGTTCGTAAGCTTTTCCGTTGAAAACCGACGGCGTCGTTCGATCTCTTTCGAGATCGAACTTTCGTCAAACTGGGGCAAGTGCTCTCAAACTGTCCCCCAGACAAAAGTTTACAATTATGGAAGAGGAGATACGATTATCAGAACCTTGTTGCGACTTGTTTCCGTCTTCGTTGACAATCGGTGAGTATAAGGACGCCCCACAAGGCAGAATCGTATCTCCTCTACCCTAAATGTCCAGCTTATGTCCAGTTTCGTTCACAAGCTAAGGGACAATTACAGAGCATTTGCTTTACTACTATATAAAGCAAAATTTTCTACGCTTTTTCGAAGCGCCCTGTTCTCGGGCAGATTGCAACCGGATAAGCAGTATTTCGGTCGAAAAACTTTTTATTACTCGGATAGATTTTCCTTAGAAAGTTGCCGCGACTTCGAAAGCGCGTTCCATTCCGGTAAACAGATCCGTCGCGAAGCAAAGTTCCGCGTTTCGAGCACTCTTTTACAACGGAACGTACGAACACTTTTACGAAGTAGAACGAAGGATTGTGCAGTTAATGTTCTAGATTTCGCTGTAGAATGTCACCGTTGACAAATAGAATGCACATACCGAAGAAATGGGGGTCTCTCTCTGTCCGGGGCCGTTCGCTGTAAATCCTGAACGTATGAACACGCGTTCTGCACTCTCTCCCTCTCTATCTCTCTCTCTCTCTCTCTTTCTCTCTCTTACACACGTTCCGTGTTCGTAAAACACGATTTAACCACCCTGCCCAAATGCTCCGTCACACATTACGAACAAATCTATGTCACGTGCTCGGCCCATGAATTCGCGCGGTTTTAATCTCGATTTAAATTTCCTTATTCGCCCTGTAACAATAAAGCGGCTCGGTTTTTTTAGAAACCGCGAAGCGTCGAGTTAACGAATACGAGCACATGTCGATTAGGTTTGCCTGCACGACGAGATCGTAAATGTTCGTTTTAAAGCTCGACGCTTCGAGTAAGTTTCAGCGAATTAATTACTCTTTTTGCTGATTTAATCGCGCGACAAAAGCTGGAACACTGCGATTTTCGAATGTTTAATCACTTTAATATTGACTTTATTATTATTTATTACTTGCAGTAAACGATCGCGTAACAGGAGAAAACCGAAGCAATTAATTAATATATAAGACATAATTGTCAGGAAATTATTATATAGGAAATTTAAATCGAAATTAAAGGCGCACGAGTTTTGGACGAGGTGTGTTGAGATGGCCTATTATTTTACGGAAATATCTGAACTATTTTATAGCGCTGCTGATAGTTACGGAAAGAAGATATTGTTTGCCAAAGTTGGAGTTACGATTAGAATCTCAGATTTGATTAATGGTAAAAACGCAGCACGAATCTATGATTTGAAAATGATTTCACAGAGAGCTTGAGCGATCGTAAAAGTTTCCCGATGTCCCCGAATTAAAGGAAATTACAACAGGTCCAGTTGTAACTCTCCAAGAGACCTACACATCTCGATAAAAACGTCAGGATTCTACATTGAACTGTCTCTTGTATCCGTGCAACAGAAGCGGAGAACTATCGATAAAGTAGTCCATTTTGCCTTAAATCTTTTATCCTGGTTATGGAAAAAATATTTTCGTCTGAAAGAATATAGTAACATATAATATAGTATCTAAAAGTCATTTATAATGTCTAAAAAATATCGGCACCCTCATTTTTTGAAAATAAAAACTCGTCATAACTTGTACATTGCTATTTTCTTTGCAATATTATTATATCTTCAATTTTTAATTATGAATGAAACTGCAACAATATCCAAGGATACTTTTAAAAATCTAGAAAACTATCGATAGCTCTCTGCATCTAGAATGCGGCGACAAGAGTAGACATAGTTCCTCAGATAGCATTTACAATTACACGGGAACATCGACGAATAAAATCTATCTCAGTGTCTCTGTCTATTACTCTATTTCTTTCTCTCTCTCTCTCTCTCTATCTCTCTCTCCAATCTCTCACTCTACAACCGTGCCTCTGTCTATCTTTGTTCCTGCCTGTTTCTGGCGCACTCGAGAGTCCTCTTACTCGAACGGTCCACCATGGAAACTTTCGGGACGCGTACCGCCGTCTCCGGCGGGTTACACGGGAGAGCCTCGACACGACACCGGGTCGGATGGGGTGGTGTCGATTCTACAAAGTGATGTTTCATTTGCACTTACAGATCCCAATCAAGCTGCGAATAACAATCACGTGAACAGCGTGTCGGAGGGCCTTCCGGAGTCCGGGGCGAAGACGTTCTACGAGAACCTGCCCTTCCACGGGATCCAAGCGCCGCCTAACAAGGTCAGTAGGAATCGATCCGCGCTCCAGCGGCGGCGTTCACCTGTTCGGTGCATGACTGTTGTACCTTAACGTTCCACTTACGCGCTTGTCAGTAACAGCCGGACGAAAATGCTGCGCGCCGGAGGCGTTCGACGGTGGAGCGTCCGCCTCGCCACGCCGCGGAATCACCGGCCTATACCTCTATTTTTATTCTCTCGTCTCTTTTTTTCCCTCTCTATTCTCGTATCGCTCGTCCTTTTTTCTCTTACCCTTTTTTTCGGCTAATAAAATCGACCGCAACGGCCCGACCGCGCGGCCCGTCCGCCGCGCCGGCTCCGCTGCGAAACAAACACCGTTTTGTGTTTCGACGGGACGCGGCGCGCGACACGTCCGTGTGCTTCTGCTTCATCATTCATATATTCCATTTGCCGATACGATATATTTGTACGGCGCCCGGCCACGTCGAAACCGAAGGAGCGAAGCCGCCGGAGTGCTTCCCCGGCCGCCATATTTCACCCGGTGTCCGCTGATTACGGATACGGGCACGGACACGCCTGCGAACATTAACTCTTCTGGACGACGTCTGCGGGCTGACTCTGACGAGCGTGTACCGAATTTGTTACACCCGGTCGGATTATTAACGGCGATACAGCTACACGCGTTCGCTGACCCAGCCGCGATTCGGGCTTTCCCGCCAAGATAGCGCGCTCTTTTCTATCTTCGCTCGTTGGAAATTCGCGACAAGCTCTGGACGTGCTAAGGACATTTTAATTTTTGACATAGAACGTCTGCTGGACGTTTTTAGGATGTTTATAGGACGTTTATAGGACCTTTGTAGGACGTTTATAGGACCTTTGTAGGACATTTATAGGACCTCTGTAGGACGTTTATAGGACATTTATAGGACGTTTATAGGACCTTTGTAGGGCAGTTGGAACGTACACCTGACTAGATTTATGCTACCTAGGCGAATTTTCACTTTTGTTCCTTGAAACTATTAAAAATAGAGGCAAAACGTGGCTTGATCTTACTGTAGATCTATGGAGGAAAATTCGAATCAATTTCACGTCATCGAATCAGAAAATATAGAAGAAATAGTAAGTGAATATAGAACGTAAAGGTTAAATATACGACCCCTAATGCACACATCGCCGCAAGGGTTCGTCAGTTTCGCAGGTCGGTTAAAGATGCAACGTAATAATCTCCGCCTGCCGGCAAGACTGATTCAGCGGGGGCGATCATTAATCATCGTCGTAACGGGCTTGAAAAAGTGAATGCCGAAATGAGCAGAGGGGCTGTGAGTATTAACGGGCGGAACCTATTCCTAATTACGTTCTCCGCGCCTCAAGCCTCTCACCACAAAGTGCAATACACACTAGTTCCTTCTGCCGCCCGGTTTCTCTGTGTTCCCCCCTCCCCCGCGTGTTCCTCCAAGCCGAGGGTGGTAGGTAAGGGGAGGTGTGAGGGGGTTGGCGGCCTCAGACTGCCGGCGCGCACCGGCACTCCAGCCTCTTATAATGCGATTATTTCACGGTGACTTTCTGTGCCACGTTTCGCGGTTGAGAGCCTCGAGTATTCGCGTGCTCCTGATATTTTCGACCCCTTTTATCAAATTACCTTCATTCCACCCTCGAGTTAGCCTCTCCGTGAGCCGCGCGCCGCGCCGGCTACGGCTCTCCCGTAAGCAAAAACGTTTGACCTATTACATTACCGTGGAACAAAAATTTTTCCTTCGCCAACCCCACCCCCCCTTCGAAAAAAGTTCCGTGGTCTCGGCGGCGGTCGTCCAGGAATTTTCTCTGACGCGTCGAGTTCTTTGGGGGAGGGGCGAGTCGCGACCACCGGCGATTTTAACTCTTTGCAGTCGGAGCCGTTTCAAGCGGAAATCCAAGATATTTGTTTCGACTCGTAGCGTCGTCATTTTATATAACTAGGAGCATTTTATGCATCGTGGAATTGTATTCTGTGACTCGTGCAACAGTTGACAGGTTTGCGTCTTTCGGAAGTTAAATTAGAAATTAAGAAATTAAAGTAATTGCGAGGGATCGTAATGACGAATTATTGGAATGGATGAGTCCTGCATATGTTGCTTGAAATGGAAACGAGAGTTTGAGTGCGCGGAGATGGGTAATTATTTCCACAGGAATTATTTACGAGATTTTAAGGGATGAAATTGAAGAAGCGATTGCAATTATATTCCCTTAGTGCATTAGGGTCTAACTGTAACACCAAGATCATCCATCGTACAATGGAGGAAAACGACAATGCCCAATAGCATAGAAAAATTGTTAAGCGACTGTTTATAAAAATTTGTAAATATTGTTAAAAGCGTAACAAGTGTGCACAGATTAAAAAGGTGGACGCAAGAAGTTGCGTGGTTTGTTCAAGAGAGAGAGAAAAAGAATAGGAAAGAAGACACGTTTCAGACTGGAATGCCCGCTGAAAAGAAAGGCCGCGCACTTTTATTTAACCTCTGTTTCGTGTAACTAGAGTGGAACATTTTTATTTTACATAAAGATCCGCGGTGAAATTGCACGGACGGCGGTTAAAATGTTGAAAAAGCACTTGTTGAAAAAGCCCACCTCCTCCTCCTCCTCCTCCTCTCGCCTCCTCTCGCCGGAGCTGTTCTAGGTAAATGGAGAGCGCGCGGAGAACAATTTCTTCCATTCGGCCCCCGCGTTTTTGTTTCCCTTTTATTATCGTCCCCCCAAATTGCCCGGCTATACGAATCCTGTAAGCCGGGATTAGAAGTTCTCCTTTTCTTTTTTTTTTTCTCTTTCCACGGACGAAATTGTTTGGATATTACCGGACGATATTGATTTTATTGGCCGGCGCCGTGGTCCGCGCGCGCGGGGCTGTATAAAAGATCAAGAGAAAGAGGGACTCCCGCCGGGTTGACGGTGCGCACGATTTATGGAGTAATTTCTTACGAGAGAAATAGTGCCGCGATACTTTCTCTCGGTCCGGCGGCCAGCGCTGCGAGGAGGGGTTTCTACGAATTTACCAACGATGCTCTACGGCGAAAAATTACCGGCGAATTTGTTCGCGGGGAAATTTAGGTAGATCCGAGCCGTTCGATGCGCGTTCGAGAATAGTTAAATCAGCCGGCTGAAAGCTGGGAATACTTAGCTTAGGGAACTGGTATACGATTCCAGTTTTGCAAGTATATTTAAAAGAGAATGCACAGCTGCATTATAGCGAAAATAATAATTATTATTAATAGATATTCTCTATAGATTTATTATTAATATTTAAAAGCTGATCGCACGGCGAATTCAAGATTTTGCAACCCTGACACAATGACATAGTTTTTACAGGTTTCAAAGGATTTTAAAAATTCTCTCCCTTTTTCTTAATTAATTATTTACCCACCCCTTAAATATATAACATAGACTTGCTAAATAAAAGCTCTGAACAACCCCATATCCTTTCCATCGCAACGCCAAAATTTTTCAAAAAAGAGCCCTGAAAAGCTTTTAAAAAACGCGAGGAATTGTTTTCGGATACAATTCGCGGTCATCTTGTTGATCAGATTTAAACAAAGGAAGAATATCAGCGACGATAAAGCTCGGGCACGTGCACTCATCCGGGCCGGGTGTCGGCGCATAACTAACAATAAGACTCCGTTCGTAGGACACGGAACAACGCCGCATAAATTAAGCGGAGAGCGGCGTAACTGCTGACCTACTGGCCAAATTATAAAGATAAACGAGTGAGATTTTCATAATTGCTCGAGGAGCGTCCCCGCAATATTTTCCTGCTGATAACTCGAAAATTGCGCCGCTTTTGCAACGAGTAGGCGAGGCGGTTTGTAAAACTACAACGGAGAAGGGGTTGGATTCTTTTCGTCTTTAACCCCTTGACGTACTTATTTGCTATTAGGCAATTCCTTAGCGTTACCCCTTGCGATTAGGAATTTTTCGATTGGTATAATATCTTCGAAGGGATAGAACATTAATGTTTATTCCGTGAATTTATTAGATTGCTTAAATATTAATAACAAGGGATTAGAATTTTATTCTAGTTTTAAAGAACAGAATAACATCCATTTTTAATAATTTATTACAATTTATTATATTAAAGTACGCTAAGGGGTTAACGTCCTAGATCTTTCAGACGTCTAAAAAACCTCGAAGAGAGGCTTTCATTTTTAAATAAAAATTTCCAATATATTTTATCTTTCAATCCGTGACGTCTTCGACGAAGAGCGATATTTTCTAAAAATGTGTAAAATCGGAGGATGCATTGCGACAAGTAGAAGCTTCGAGCTATAAAAATGAATCCAGAGTTATCTCGTTGTACGACTGCATTTTACGAGGTTATAGCTTAAGTATCGACAATTCCCCGAAAATCGGAGTGTACGGAGACTTTCCGGGTGTGCTCCTAAAAGGATTTCCTCAAGCGATACTTTCAACTTTGTAGCCTCTCGCGGCACGATGGGATGTAGAGTGCATTGGCATTCGTACACCATCTGAAAACAGCGCGACATTCGCAGGATCGGGCCAAGTGCTCGGATCTTTTATTAACGAGCTGAAAGGATTGGTTTATTAGGCGACGTTTCGCCTAAAAATTCTAATCACCAAAGAACATCGAAGGACCATTTGAAAATTGTGGCAGAAAGTAATTTCTCCCATAAAATCGTCTCCGTTTGAACTATCATTTTCATAGTACTTTCATCGTACTTTTTAGCTTGTAGGTCGGGTGAAAGTTTAAGGTCACGAAATTTCCACGGAACTTCCGTGCCGTCTCGCTAAAATTAGTAAAAGTTCGGTCGGCGCAAACATTCCCTTGCCGGACGATTTACTGCTAAAATATTTTCCTCGAGGGTTAAAGAGCGAACGTTTTCGAAGGGAACCTAGGCACCGGACATTTTTTCCGCTCCCGTCTCCCCGCGGGGAGCTAGGAATTCCTAGGACACGAATTCCGTATGCAAATACTGCGGATCGATTGCTCGGACAGCCCGAACTTCGTAAAATCTCGAGAGCGCGCAATTTGTTTCGGACGTCCTTTACGCGCGGACTCCGTTTAGATTATTTAAAAGATAACCGGGCAAGAGAGCGATGACTTCTTATCACTTTGAGCTCCCGGAACTCGTCCCCCCGCGCGAGCGGTCTTTTTAATCATTTCCCGTTAGAACTTTTGCAATTTAAATTCGCGAACCCGCCGAAAACCCGTGCTCGCGAAAAATTGCGATTTTCCATCGAATAACGCGAGGCATTAAGAATCTTTCGCGTTACGGTGAAACGCGGCCGTGGAATATTTCATTAAACGTCCGGCTATTTTCTCGCTGCGAATTTTTTCGATTATACGCGCGCACCAAGAACGACTGTTACGCGCCCGCGCGGAGAGGAGAGGGAGCGCAATTTCTTCTAATGAAGTGGCATACGAATCTTTATACTCTTCCACATGCTCCTTTCAGAAACGTATCACGCATTCCCGACACGATTTTATATTAAACGAGGAACGCCGGCGAGTTTCGCCGGGTTCGGAAAAATTCGAAATAATCTCTTCGCAAGCGCGTAACCATCCCGGGCAATGGCAGATTATTTATCAAACGTCGCTTCAACTATTCTGGCATTTTATCTAATTTGTTGCTCGCAACTCTGTCTTGTTACTTAGTATTTGGAATTTCTTAGAAACAACCGCATTTATTAAAATTAATTTTCCTACTTTTCTACTTGTTTTTCTGTCTCGGAAATTTTATCTCGAAATTCTAATAACCAAATTAGATAATAATCAAAGACGGATCAGAATATAAAAACGCAGAACTTTTAAAGTGATCCTAGGTTTTCCTTGTCGACAATGCCGCACGCGTTCGGCAAACTTCGTAAGGTATTAATGATCGAGAGAGTACCGGCGACCGCAAACCGCAATTCCGCGTACAACGATGATTCACGCCTAACAATCGTCCTGCAAATAAATAAATATTTGCGCCGACGATGCGTAGCCGTCGGTCAATAATCGACGTATTAATGAATCGCTGGTAGTCGAGCGACGACAGCAATAAAATATGAATTTCGAGGGACGAGAGGCAAAGACGCTCGGCAAAGGCACCCCCGTTAATATCCTCTTTCTTGCTCCTCCTCAGCTCCTGACCATCCTCAATTACTTCGGCCACGGACCGTCGCTGCCTCCAAAATGGTCATTACAGGTCGAAGGAGGACACTTGGTTAAATAAGGGGGAGAGAGAGAGCTCGCCGGGCTCCTCTTCGCGGGCGACGGAATCGTAAACTATGCAGGTTCAACCCTCTCTCTCTCTCTCTCTCTTTCGCAGCCCTCCTGCCTCTCATAAAGCTGATAGACAGTTCCTGCTCTTCGGGAACTACGTCTTTGGCTTGCCTCGAGTCAATGCAGCGACGGCACATTGTTGGATCCTCGGCTAATCTTGCCGCCCGAGCCGGGGACATTTGCACACACCCCCGCGCTCACCCGGACACGTCTGACACTCGCATCGATAAACGTGGAATGGAACTAAATTAACCCTGGAAACTCCATAAACTGCGGGGTGTTAAAGATCTGTTTGTCAACGCTTCGCAGTGCAATTTATCTGGCGGCAATGTGCGGCGGTGCCGTCGCTACAGTTTCGCTTTGAGAACGGCGTGGCGCCCGGGAAACTTGTACATTCTCTGCAAAAATATCAACGCTTCGATATTACCAGCCACGGCTGTCTATCGTCGCGTTTTATCGCGCGCGATGTTCGTGTTGTCGATAAAACTTGCCGATTCGTTTCGCGTCGGGATGGACCGCGGGATTATCGCGTTTGTAGAATTTGCGAATTTATTAGGCGCGAGAAATCGAAAAGGTTTCGTTCGACCATTGCCGCTTGGACGATTTTACTGATATATTTTGCTATAGTGCTGATTTTGGTGTAGAAAGTCGAATTGAAATGAAAAATTCTGCTGCGAAATTTTTATAGGAATTAAATGGATGAAAAGAATTAAGTGGATCAGGAAAACATTTATTTGGTAGCTGATATTTTTGGAGAAAAGATTAACCAGAAATCGTGTCTTTATTTCTGTATTTTATCGCCTTGGAAAATAATTTTTAAGGGTTCGATAAGGGTAGTTTCTTTTGAGCGATTTGTACTCGTTTCCAATAAATTGTGTATCGCAGGAAATTGTTTCGCAAATAACGATGGATAAAATATCGGGAGACCTTTTACCATAAAACACAGGGATCGATCTCGAGGAAGTTGGTCCATTAATCAACAATAACCGGAATAATTCCGCAAGGAAAATATCGTCGTAATAACAGGCCGGGCTCCGCGTTACGGCCGAAGTTCCGCCCACGTGAAACTGCGTTTCTGCTTCTACAACGTTATAGAAACTCTAATGCAGTATCGAACTTCTATAATTAACATTACAGCACACCGACGGACTCGACACAGAGGACAAGCGGAGGAACACACGCTCGGCGCCGCTTTTGATTCCGACGCGCGAGCCCCGTTCTTCGCTAATTTGAATTTACCTTCCGCTTCGATACGGAATCGGAGCGACACACTTTCCGAAACCGGCGTCGGATGAGATTTTAACAAAAATGTACCTGCGTCTCGGTTGCAATATCCACTATGCCGGATCCTACTCTCTTTTTTCTCTCTCTCTATCTCTTTTTCTCTGTGCCGTTTTTACTTGTTCCCGATTTAGTATCGCTCTACGCGCCGCCAATCATAAAAGTGCACCTACAAAACGACTTGTTCGATTTCGAAAATTGAAAGAGAAACGGAGATCCCCGGTGCTCTACTGATACCGCGATCGCGTTTTTTCGCATTTCGATTACGTAGACGAACAGCTCCCCGGAGATTTCAATTTATAACATTGCTCGTCCGGCTCGTTGTTAACGTTTTGTTCGCCGAGGGTCTAGGAGCAAACGTTCCGGCGACCGAATCGTGAAATAGATTCAGAAATAATGTAGTAGACAATTCGTAGCAATAATATACGAGGAAATCTTAGCAATAATATATTAGGAAATCTAAGCTAAGATATGGGAAAATTCTTGGCAATAATATATTATCTCTAGCAATAATATATGAGAAAATTCTTAGCAATAATATATTGGGATATTTTTAGCTAAAATATGAGAAAATTCTTAGCAATAATATATTAGAAGATCTCAGCAATAATATATTAGAAGATCTCAGCAATAATATATTATCTCTAGCACTAATATATGAGAAAATTCTAAGCAATAATATATTAGAAAATTCTTAGCAATAATATATTAAAAAATCTTACCAATAATATATTAAAAAATCTTAGCAACAATACATCGTCTCTAGCATTGAAATATCGAATGTTTTAATATTATACTTCCCCGGCGAACTGTTCATAGATTTATTAGTATATTCTCTCACTTCCTTGGTGTACGATTATGCAAATGTCGCACTCGAACTCTCGAATAAGTTAAGAAATACACCAAATTTAACATGTCCAAGCAGTACAGTCGAAATCATGGTTGTTTAGGTTACGATTAAATCCTCTGCTCCGGCGATAATTTCCGGCGAAAATCCTCGCTTCGCCACCATTTATTATCGTAAATTAGAAGAGCCGCGCGGCCAATCGAGAAGCGATTCGTTCTCCAGGACGCGAAGCATAAAATCCGCGAGGATGATTCGTTTTTCCTCGAAGCGGCGCGGGTTTTTTTCCCTCGTCCATTGTTTATCAAGGAAAAAAATTCCGGTCTCGCGAAGGAACTGAAATGTTTCCGGCGCGGAGCGGGGAACGACTCGGTAACAACCGTTCAAAGCTGATACCGCGGAAGTATTGCGCGCTTTCTTTGAATTGCAAAGCAGGTATCCGAAAAAACCCCGTGACGAACCGTCTACGGAGATCCTCTCGGACTCTTCTCTCTCTCTCTCTCTCTCTCTCTCTCGTCTCCTCTTCGGCGCAACTCCGTTCCGCCAGGAAACGTTTACCTTGGAATTGGCAACGCGCGCGCGCCAGCCGTCCGTTTCCCGACATCAAAGAGCATATAACAATGAATAAAAGTTTCCCGGCTCAAGTCTCTAGCCGGCGCGAATCCGACTCTCGCTGGAAGACGCGCCGTCGAACCTCGTTCTTCGATGATCCATCGATAATGGATAGATAGCGCAGAGACGTCTTTAAGACGTCTGATGCGCGACATTCGAGACGTTCCCTCCTGCAACGAAATTTTAGCTTTTTGACGCGCTACTCGTTATCGCCCAATCTCGTCAATCAGCGCATTGCTTTCTCATTAACCCTTTCGAAGCCATTTGAATTGTAAATCTGAAATAAAATTTCTGGCTTATGGTGTTTCCATTTTATGCAACAAAGTGCACTTTTGTGTACATGAAATTGATTTCTGTGACTCGCATTAACAGTTTCACTATTTAACAATTTTTTAAATCTATACTTTGTTCGTATAAAAATTATCTTGGGACGTGATGGAACAATTTTGAGTGGTGCTTCAGAGTCACCATTCGAGGGCAAAGGGTTAATAATTCTTACATCAGACATAAAATGTTTTCTCTATTTAATTATTTTAATTTAATTAAGATGCCTCCAGTGTCCTATGAACGGCCTAGAAACGTCTTAGGAACTTCCCATGTTACAAGTCTTCAAAACATCCAATGCTTATTTATAATCTGGCTCCGAATCTCTAACGTTACATGTTAAACCTGAATATCCGACGCCCGATAAAGGGTTAATTGTCGCGGCTGGAACGACAGCCGATGTTTCGACGAAAAAAATCACAGAGCAGAAATAATGAACCAACTTTCCGACGAGCGAAGCCGGAAGTACGGAAACGAGTCGCGAAGCAATGGCTAAATGGAATCGGTCGCTTTCGCGGTAGTCGCATAATTGGCTCGCGTGTACTCCTCGAGCGCGCTGCCTATACCAAATCCAAAAAGCCGGCCAAAATTCCATATTTCTATACACAACAGCGTGCGCAGTGTTACTTATTTTTCCATCGACGAAAGAACGAGTCCGTCAATTTCCAATTCGAGATAAAGGAAATTTCATACAATAAAACGAACAAAACAGCGCTGCGAGACTAAAGAAATACGAAACGTTGAAATTTGAAGAACGTTTCGAAGCGGCGCGAGAGATTTTTACGCGTTTAGAAATTGCACGCGCGCGGTAGTGCCATTAGAGGTATGTAGTCCAGGGCCGCGTATAGAAGTCGACGTTTACAAATTGCAAGATTTTTTTTTCTTGCGCTCGACAAACTTAAAAACGCCGCGGAGGGAACAGCGATATCCATATAGTATCGCTGTCGCGATCACATGGCATAGCCGAGTTATTCGCCAGGTGTATCCAGCTGGGAATGAATATGGATATCGGCTCGTTTCGCAGGAAACCAGCAGAAGAATGTCAATTAAAAGCGACTGTCGTAATTAAGTTCGACACGCGATCGCTGCTCGAACGTTGATGCGTCCGTAGGGGGAGGGGAGGGGCTCGCCCGTAATAAGAACGATCAAAGATCGTTTGTTAACCATCGACGGCCAAGCGAAATCATTATTCATCCGGGGGGAGGAGGGGGCGGGAGAGTACACGGTCGAGGTCGTTTAGCATCATTACCGGCTCGTCGCTTTGATAGCGACGCCTAGACAGAGAGATCAATTTCCGGCAGACGCTAAATAATCAGCGAATCGATAAATGTTAGCCAATTTGCATCTCATGTTGCCAGCGGGAGCTGCTTCTGTGATTACCGCGGAACTGTCGGTGCTTGATCAAAGATGCAGCGGCGTGGCGTCAGGTCCATTCGAGAGGGGCCCTTTCACCGGTCGCGCGCCGCCTCCGTTCCGGCCCTCCCTGAATGTGGACACATCCATTCCAATAATTGCTAATCTTATAATTGACACTTGCTCGTAAACCGAGCCTCGTTCTACCTGTCGCGCGCGCCCGGCTACCGGCCCAGCCGTGCGCGCCTCCGTTCCTGTTAACCTTTTGTTAAACCGAGCATTGTTTCTTCGATGCGCGGCAGACAACCGCCGCCTCTCGTCGCCCCCTCCCCCCCTCCCCTCAGGCTATGCTAATTAACAAACTGTTACGCTCCGACGAGATAGCCATTAGCACGGTCGATCGAATACTCTGATTTCCTCGATGCGAAGGTACAGTGACTCTTGAAAGTGCTCTCGTCTTAAAACTTAAAAACAGTGTGTTCTTTTGGACGACCTGCGTTTTGTTAATTTATCGGATGAACCACGGTGCCTAAATAATTACTCTCAGTGATCAGAGTTCATTGAAATGACCACAGAAATTGGTAGACGGTTTTTAACTTCTTCATCGTCGCAATGTAGCTGCGTTTACAGTGACGCGTGGCTGTTGTGTAAGAGTTATGTCAGCAGGATTATGTCACGGTTACGTCGACTACAATCAGATGATAAAAATTGTTTTATAGACAGCGGTGGAACTAGTTGGAGTAAGCAAATTTTTGCAACGAATTACGACTGGTTAAACTAGTCGAATAAATTTAAAAATACCATCCCCTTTCGCTTTTACTTCTAACATTATCTAAAAAATAAAAATGAAAAGAGATGGTATTTTAAAATTTATTTTGTCAGTTGTCTATCTAATATTATCTAATGTAATATGGTTTCTCTCGGGAAAAATTTAAACATTGCGGTTTGTGGTTAGACGGCGCGCGGTTGGAAGTAGAATCTAGAATGAAGCGTGAAGAAATGTTGGAAAATATCGTCGCAATATTCAAAAGGTTCGCGAAATTAATGGCCTCGAGGAAGTAGGTGGTGGAAAAAGGGATTCTGGTCCTACGTAGGAGGTATCGAAATCCCGGGGACTTTTGAACTGTCGAAAACGGCGGCCGGGGGGTTTCGGGCTGAAAGACCGGCGCGGCGTCGTTAAAGCACTCCTTAATGAAGCAGAAGCGCATCGGACGAATGCGTGAAAGGTTAATGAATGGATATTCATCAACGGAACCCGTGGTAACCGCGAGGGGCCGGTTCGGGGACGGAGAAGGGAGAAGGGGGTGAAGGGGGGCCGCGTCGGTGTCCGCCCGCGGACGGGAAACATTCCGCACAGCCGCGCGGATAAATCGTCATCGGGCGATTGATCGATATCGGTGGACGCGGCCGGTGTCAGAATTACAACGGCATAACAAATTAATTTCTCGGATCACGGCTGGCCGTCATAAACCCGGCGGACGCGTGTTCCGAGGGCGCACGGGGGTGAAAACGGGGATGGGGGGGATGTGCGGGGCACCCACCTTGAACGAAAATATCGATCTGACGTGTGTGTGTGTGCGAGCCGTCGAACGGGGCGACGCGTTCGACAATTATCGGCACGATGACCCGACTCTGTCCAGGTAGGTGCGATCACTGCGGATCCAGAGAGCCGCTCTCCGCTGCTAGAGAACTCTGCGCCCTGAGCTGAAGCTACCTATTATGGAACACCTCTCGATCGCAACCAGTATCGCGAAGGATAAAATACAAAGGTGGATGTAAAAATTCTACCGACACTTCTGAGCATTGTTCTTTCATTGTTGTGCAACGATCCACTGTAAAAAGAATGTTTATTCGATTTGTCAGTGTTCCGATTTATGTACCTGTCGACATCCATGTTTCGCATCTCAGTGTCCCCAATTTGGAACATGCATTTTTACCGTTCCATAATGGGGACTATGAAACGGGGCATTTTAATCGCACGAAATAATTCTATGGTACAGTCGACGTCCATGTTTCGCGTCTCAGCGTCCCCAATTTGGAACATGCATTTTTACCGTTCCATAATGGGGACATTGGCTATGAAACAGGGTACTTTGAGCGCGCGAAATAAATATGAAAAAATCCGCTGCGTTATCTAGGAACATCAGAGACTGACAAAGAGTAGAATAAACATGAACGAGAACACTTTGAAGTTGCAATGAAATCTTCAATAGCCGTCCACGCGCCGAGAAGAGTCCCGTAATAGGCACTTTTAGCTTATCCTTGTTTCGACTCGCCTTTTTCTTTCTCTTTCACTTTCGTTTCGTTTCGTTTCTCTTTTGCTGTTCCCGCTGCGCCCGCCAGTGCCTTTGGATTTTCCTTGACTCTGCCGGCCTGCGCGCCAATTCCGTCCGCCGAGATTGAAATGAAGGCAAACCCAAACAATAGCCGTCTCGATGACCGGACCTCGCTCTCTGCGCCACCCCCGCGCGCGCGTTCGAGTTCGCTGTTTGTTTGCCTGCTTTTTTTCTTTTTGTTTGTTTGTTAGTCCGCGATATACAGTTGTTGACGTCCGAACGACAATAACCGCTGATGCCTGCCCGGCGAATTTTTTTTTTCCGGGACACCGTGATCTCAATTACACCGCCCCCTCCGAAAGCACCCCCTCGGTTCGTTATGATTTCGCGCGATTCGCGGCGGTTTGGATACGCCGAAACCGGAACTGCGCGATCCTCGACGGTTTCCGATGAAATCGAGTTTTGTTGTTAAGGGGCCGGCGCCGCTGTTTCAAAGAGTCGCGAGCTTTTTTTCGCTGCCCCGAAACTACCCTGCAACACACGTCCGGGGTTGCCAGTAACCCCGTGAAATTTATCGTTTCTCTGCAATCGTATAAATAAATGTTGAAACGATAGGGTGGTATATTATTATATAATTTATAGTATATAATATTATAATATTAATATTTGTAATTATAATGCAGAGTTTGAAGCTCATAGTACATAATATTAAAATATTAATATTTGTAGCTATAATGCAGAGTTTGAAACAACATAATTAATTATCTCTGACGGTATAGTCCGTTTCAAAAAAATTTTTCAAATTAACTGAACCCTATTTGAATATGTCCTTGCTTTTTCACGGATCAATCAAATCCAGCACGAGGGTGGATCTATGGAAATAATAAGTCCAACCGGCGGAATAAATTTTCTCCGAATAGAAACTTCGTTTTCGAGGAAATCGATTTCGCGAACATGTGTAAGGTACGCCGGAGAGAGTACGAGAGAGAGAGAGACACGTGTCAGTCGATTTCTATTCAACAGCACGCTCGTTCAACGAAGTTTCAAATTCGACTTTTGTCGGAAACGAAGGTTCGATAACAAAATTTTATTTTACTTTCTTCTTTTTTTTTTGTTCATTTATTTGTTCATGTAGATTCGCCCTGTGCAAAGCAAGAACAATCGAATAGGATCCTTTCTCGACAATTCTGTGAACGTAGCGACGCACTAAAAATTTAAAAATTTAGTCTGGCGTAATCGTGTAAATTTTAGTAGGTTTATTTTGCAAAATTATTGGGTGTTAAGGGAAAATCATGATCACGACGTTAATAATTAGACTGGGGACTTTTTTACAAAATAAAGATCGCCTGAGGTAAAAGTAACAAAAAGCTTGTTTTAGTCATTTCTTTTATTCACGATTTCTTATTGAATTTTAATTAAAAATCGATTCCGCAGTCTATTGATAATTTATTGTACAATAAACAGTATTCAGGTCGACGTAAAGAAGGCAACAAGCATATAATTCAAAGACTTTAATTAATTAATTTAAATTCGTCTGTAATCTCTTAAGCACAGAAATACCATTTAAATGAAAATGCAATAATAATTTCAATATTTAATATTACTAAATCATATCGACCTCAAAAAATTTTAGTTTTAATATATAAATTTAAAAAAATATAATTCTCAGAATATAGTAAAACGATACTGTCCTTTAACATGACTTATTTAATCGTAGCTTCCAACAATCGTTCCAAAAGCCAAAGAATATTGTTTAAACGTGTTGAAACAACTCTTGAAATTCGTGTATCTCGATCAGAGGAAGAAAATCGTGGCCATTATTAGTTCGCGCTAATTCGGCCGACAGTGATCTCCGTTCGGAAGTAATCGGTTACCGGTCATTTACCACGGAAATAATAATTGGCCGGTGGTAACCGCGTGTAGTTCGAAAGTAATTCCACGGAGACCGGCGAATCGTCGTTTCGCGCGCGCGGGGGCGCATTACAATAAATTGTTCCATCGAGATCTAAGGGCGCGATACCGATATTCGTTATACGGCGAACGATTCTTTCGGAAGTTGCGCGCGCGGAGAGGGAGAGTTTCGCCGTTCCGTGCATGAGAACGTAAACTCTCGAAGTACTTTTCCCACGCAGAAACTTTCAATCGCGTTCGGGTTATCTGAAATTGAATGCCGCGGAGCACTTTCGGAACACTTGAAAGTAATAACGGCCCGAAGATTTCGCTTCCCGATTATCGGTTAAATACCGCGTGTACACGCGCCGAAACGAAATCACAACGATCGACCGGCAATTACGAGGTACCGCGGTTAGGCGAGAGCCGATTCGACGCGTGAATTAATTGTTTATTCTACATAATTAAGAATTCTATAACGCGTCCACCTCCCCTCTCGCTCTTCGCGGCAGCTTTATTACGCGGATACAAATAATCAGGGCTCCCCGCCATTTCCGATGTCTCGCAACACGTTTGAACAAGGGCGGAACATTAAAATTAATGAGACACGATGAAAAATAATTTTAACGAGTCCCCGCGTCGCGCTGCACAGTTTCGTTTGTTTCCAATTACCATCGGCATTCGAGTGAATTACGATTTCTGAGGTATGCTCGAGCATGAAAATCCACGGCGATTCAACCGTAATTGGAATAAACAAACTGCACGCACTTGCAACGTTGAGGGAAACAAATGCTTCGCCGTTTTCTTTACATCGACCTGTGAAAGCAAAATTGGTGCTCGTGATTTCTAAAAATCTTCCAATAATTTGGTAGAATATTCTTTAGGATTGGACAAAGCTTTGTAGAGAATTTTACCTTGTCGAAGGATCTAGTTTCAACATTATTTTCGACTGAGAGGCGTCGAAGCCAAATACCAAAAATTGAAAATCTATATTAAGGGCTAAAGGGCTAAAAGGGGTGGTTTTAAAAAGAACAGTTTCAACCTTATTAAAAAATAGAGAGAATTATTAGAAAGGATTCGTAATTGTTCCAAACACTCTAAGTTACTTTATAACAATTTTCGAGTCCTCCTAGATCCCTTTCGCGCGTTCCAAAGTACACCCCGAAGCATTTAACCCGGGCGCAGGTGAAACCGGTAAGGGTGCAGTATCCGAAAGGGTGCAGTATCCGGCGAAGACGGTGGCGCAGAGAGTCGAGGACACCGCGGGGATAAGTATCGGCACACCGGTTGTCTTTTGTTTTAGTTGGTTTCCCCTATGTTTGCCCGTGTTTCGGCTTTGCATGGCACGTTGCATCATTCGACGGTGGGTACGTCGCGCGGCTCGCAGCCGCCCAGCAGAACGACGTCGTTCTGCGACGCGAGTTCCGGTTACGAATCGACCAGGAGCCACCTAGGGCCGCACTATAGCGATTACAACATGCCGAGGAGTAACTCGCCGGTGCCGCGTTACAACAGCCTGAAGCCGCGACGCCGGAAGCACAAACGCTCGCAGTTCTACTCGTTGCGGCTCTGCCGGCGACACGAGGCGACCGCGCAGCAGCAGAACAGGAAGTATCAGCTTTACGCCATACCGATATACAAGTGTCCGCACAAGAGCAGCAGCAGCACGAGCACCTTGGCGACGATCGTTACGCCGGACACGCCGACCACGGCGAAACGGGGTACGCCGGTGTCCGGCCAATCGGACGGCGCCGTCGCCGCGGAAACGGCAGCCTTGGTAGCCGTGACCGCGCCGCCGGTCCCCGCACCGAGGAGGTCCAGGAGAACCGATCCCTCGAAACACACTTATCAAAACGTCCCGCTTCCCGTTTTCCCGCCAAAAAACGCTTCGTTGCCTAAGACAAAGGTTTGTCGACTACTCATGTTCTTTGCTAGTACGTAACGCCCGCATTCGGTGCTCCGTAGCGACGTTGCTGCTGCGACCGACCGCCGATCCTTCCGTTCTTGCCACGGCCAACGACGGATCCGGATCGATCGACCAACTAAATCGTCCGCCTCGGCGAGATCCACCCCGATCCCAAAGCTCGATCACCCTTTTTCTTGCCCGTGCCAATAATCTCGCGTTCGAGCTGGCGGTGCTTCTTCGGCCGTAGAATCTCGTCGAATGTGTCCGGGCTGCTGATACGGCGCCGAGTTTCGAGATTACGCGATGGATAATTCATAATTAACCTCTTAGGCACCGCCGAATTTTGCCGGGGCCGTTTCTCTGTATATGGCGGTGCTCTCCGCGCGAATTACGCGTAAACGATGCGGCACTCCAATATACGACCGCCATATTCTATGCCATAGCGCGTTCGCACGAAATTTTCAATGACTAAATTATGCTTCAACTTCAATAATCCACTTTAATACTTAATAATAAAATTGAATATAAAATATTTCAGCGATCTTAACAGTTTCCTAAGAGGTTAACAATTGCCCGACTTTTCTATATAATAATATAAAAAAATTTCTATATAATAATTAAAAAAAAAACATTCGAAGCGCCGCGAATACGTCGTCAAATGCCTGGAACACATTCGCTTAAACATTTTTACACTGCGCGGCAATTTTACATTCAGCTGACCGATGAATATGCGCCGACGCGGCCGAAGTAATCAAGATTTTTTAACAGACCGTGAAACTTAAAAGTGAAACACGGCGCACATTTAGCCGTCCGCCGGTCACGTGCATACATAATGAAAAGACTGGCGCGGAATAGATTTAATCTGTTTCGCGGAAGCTGCGTTTTATAGGCAGATAATGTTCCCCGGAATTGTGCGCGGATCTGTTTAATCCCAATAAACGATACAGTTTTCTCGCCCCTCCTTTGAGCGCAAGAGTCGGATATCGGAATCGGATGATCGCGTTCGAGTTTCCCCGACGTTCTTTGGGATCGGGGATTATTGAAAATAAAGTTTGCGGCGTGTACGAAAATGTATCGCGGTTCAGCGAATTCAGTGCAACGTTTACCTTGTTTAAATAATTAATTTTCGTTCCTTCGATCTTATTCCGCGCTGTGAAATTGGGAAAATGAGTTTAATAGAAAGAAGTTGTTGTTTGATATAAAGATATTATTAATAAAATTCTGCGGGTTATTTTCGAGATAGGAGTTATTGACCGAGCTTTGTACTTTTTAATAAGCCGTGGCAGATACTTGTTTAATTTATAATAACGTATAATATAACGAAATATCTCGATTTGTCCTTATGTAAGGTGAAAACGTCGTTTTCGCCTTACGTATCAAAGAATTCGGATCTGAGGTGAAGAAGGCGCAGCAGCAACGAACGACCGAGCACGCGACGTAAAATCCTACTCCCCTAAGCACCGATATTAATAATTAGCATCGCACCAACTGCATGAGTACGATTTACGTGTCCGCAATAGATATAAAGCAACAGCTTCGAGCAAATAGGAGGTAGAGTTACCGGAAGCCGAATTATAATCGGAAATCATATTTTCCCTGCTAAGCTGGATCCGGCGACCTATGTAGCGACCGTCCTTGTGTATGTCGGCCGCGCATCAAGTAAGTTCTCACTGACACAGCCACCATCAGACACACAGTCACGCAGCGCGTGCGAGCGCGCGCGCTTAACGGTGAGCTTTTTAAACCTTATCCATAAAAGGAGGTAAAATATTATTTCGATCCTCTCAAAAGACACCGCGCGCGACGCGACGCGATGGGACGCGACGGGATCGGAGAAGACCGATGCCAATCCCCTCAGCATTCAGGATGAAAGGTTCGAATCGTTGTCGCGCGGAAAATTTTAAAAAGATGTTTGCCCCTTTCACGGCTTTCAAACTGCGGACGCGGACCGCGGCGAATCCGGAGAAGTTTGCCGGAGTCAAAGAAAAATCGCCGCCGCAGCGCCATGTCAATTTCATTTGCTTCCTTGTAAATGGACCTACGGAATAATCTCGGAAGTCGAGTCGCACGCCTTCGAAGCGGATTCGACGTTCGCGAGGTGGAAAAGCGAGGAAATAGTTGGTCCAATATTTTCGAAATTTAAATAGCTTTACGCGTTCTTTAAAATTTTGTTCGCTTTTTAATCCATCGCTCGGCGCGATTTAAAAGTCAATGCATTTGTAAAAATATCTACGTAAGGCTTTTATTTACCATTACTATAATTTTCTTTAAATTTTTGTAGATATCATTCGCGTCAATATTAATCGATATTTTATTCAAGTATCGCTGACTGGTTCCAAATTTTTCTTTCGTTTATCTCTTTAATTATTCCACGTTCTCCAGTGCGCTAATATCTTTTTAAAAGATCATTCCGCCCACGGACAAAGTGACAGAGAGATTATTCCATGTGGAGTACGAAGCGCCGTATTTTTAGCCGAATGTAATTTATGAACGGAATTACGTAACTCGTCATTCAGTCTCACCTGGTTTATTATGTAGGTCGGAGAAGCTTCATTTTTAGACATCCCCGGGAATTACGGTTATTTCGAAGAGAAGCTTTCGAAAACACAGAAAGCAGGGGCCTCCTCTCAAAAATTCAGCTCTGTTCGAGATCAAAGTTGTGCTTGTCAATTAGATCCAATCAAACGCTAAGGAAGAAATTACGAATAAAAGACTTGCAGTTTTCGAGTGACGGGACCAAAACCAAAAATGGTTGTAGTTTGAAGGTGTTGATTTAGAGTTCAATTAGAATAATTATCTTCAATATCGTTGTGACTTTTTCGTAACGAAGATGTCTCGTGTGTAATAAAATATCAGAGAATGAAATGCTCCACATGGAATAATAGCGCGACAGAATGCGTTTGTGGATCGGCACGATCAACCCCTAGCGTAATCGTCGCGCAAGAAAATCTGCCCGCGAGCTATTCGAAATCGGCTTTCATTCAAAAAATAAATCGAAGAAAAAATGACGCTTTCGGAAATCCAGTCGATTATCGTTCGTAAATTGAATCGATTATGATAGAGGAAACGATGCGTTGAAAAACGGGGCGATCCCGGTCAGACCGCGAACGTGGATAGTATTTCACCTCCTGGTTGTTCACGATACGTGTCGGCACTAACGTTTGCCCCCCCTTCTGTTCTCCCGCGCGTCGCTGAACTACCACCGACTAACCATGCCTGTTGCAGACCGACAGCCTATACAACTACAAAGAACATTATCAGCAGCAGCACCGGCAGGAAATGCAGCAGTACAGCTACCAGTTACCGAGCAACAGTTCGAGCCAACTAACACTGCCACTAACGCGCAGCCTCTACCACTCCTCGATAGTTAGCCCCTTGCAAAACTCCTTCGTCCACGCTAACAATCGTCCGTCCACCCTGCCGCACCACGAGACCGTCAATCACCTGTCGTCGGCGCATCCGGACGAGGACCAGCAGAACTACGCGAACCACGACGGCGCGAGGCAGCCGCGGCGGCACGCGAGCCGCGGCAACGAGCGGGGCCAGAAGTACAGGAAGCACAAGAGGACCGACCGGAAGTCGAAGCAGAGGCGGGCGGAGCGGGCCTGCGAGACCAGCTTCCACCAGGTCCAGGAGCTCGGCATACCCGAGACCTGTAAGATCGCCTATCCCCATTACTACGAGGACAACATCGCCGAGTGCCCGACCGAGTACCACAGGTTAAACCCGGCCGCGCGGCAACAGATCTGGGAGCGGCGGTCGAACCGCAGCCAAGGGGAGACCGCGTATTACGCGGACCCCGGCGGCGACACCAAGACACGCAACAAATCGAAAAGACTGTCGTCCACGTCGAATCTCGGCGACGGACGATCGCCGTCCGCGCCGACGATAATGCAGTACGCCGACCTGCACTTCCGGGACGTCGGTCAGGAGATCGATGTCTGAAAGGTCAGTAGAAACGACGGCCGTAAATTGCTTGCCTTCCTCGCGGACGCTGCGACGGGATAACGGTATTAAGGAGATCCGGCCGAACGGCGCGTCCTCCAACATGGATCCAGCAAAATTCACCGGCAGAGGGGGTGTCTACCAGCTTGGCGGTTCCTTCTCTCACTACGACCGCTAACATTTTCATTTCGCTGTTCTCGAAGCCGGAGCTTTCTTGCCAAGAGACTCGTTTATCCTAGTAAAAATCGGGACCAAGATCGTTCAGCAGTGTACTGAAAAAAAAAAATGTAAAATTAAGTGAAATATCGATGGCAAAAATTCTGACGACGTCCGAGGAAGAAGAAAGAGAATTTAGAGAGTCCATTAAGCGATCTTTTGTTCCCGTTCCAGAATCTGATTAAGCGTCGGAAGGAATCGTGCGTCGTAAAGTACCTCGTCGGTTTAGGATTAAAAAACTGTAACGCTTCTCTTTGCAAGAAATCTCTTAACGATGATCGCGTTAAGCGGAAAACAGCACCGTCATGCCAACCAATCTCGTCGCCAGCCGCTGAAATCCGGAATTTAAGGAATCGCGTCAGCCCGAAAGCTATAGCTAAAGATATTTCGCGTTGAAACGTAATTTCCGATTTCCTGCATCTATTTAGAACGCGATCGAACGGCTGCAATCTGGCGCATCGGTTATTTAGGAATATAAATGCTTATTCGAGCTCCGTGGATAATTATTGTATGAAATTATAAAAGGGGAGAGAATATATTGAAACTCCCCTGTGCCTTTGTTCGAGACAAAATTAAATCGGCCGACTTTCAAACACAAAATTGAACTGGTAACATCAATTTTAGATTGCACTTAAAATTATTCAACCCCTTGTTGAATAATTTAATTTCAAAAACCCATTTTCTTTAAAATTTCAGTAATTCGATTGCAATCGTTCTTAAGAAGAAAAAGGTCAATTTATATTCGCATCGTTTGCTTTATTTAAACGTTTAAATATTGATGGCAATAAATCAGCGTTTTATTCAGACCGAGAAGAATAGGGTAGATTTCCGTGGAAAATCGCAACGCGTCAGACTCGTCAACGTATGCCAAGGGGTTAATTTCGCTAATAGGGTGGCTGAACGGTTCCGGTGCAGCGCGCCTCTGGAAGAATATCGGTCCGCAAGCTGGTAGACGGCCGGCGCTGGCTCCATCGAGAGCAAAGTCGAGCGGATTAACGCGTTTCGAGTTAAAATCTTATCTACAGTTCGCGTACCGACCTGTAATCGTGGTTACAGTGGCGCAAACTTGTGCCCCTCCTTGCGTCGGCCGCCGACTTCACAGTTTTACTCTGGAGGGTTGGTTTCCGCGCCAGGTAGAACTCCCCGGTTGACACGAACTTTGGGCAAACTGTGCTCCGCGTTAGCGTACGGTAGACGCAGCCTGCTCTACTCTCAAGTGGACACGAGAGCTGGCAAACTATTTTTGGGAAAGTGTTGCTCTTGTTGCAGATACGTAACGCTATACGGGGTTTTAGTCGTAACAAATACGCGCGAGGGCACGAACCCTCCCGGGAGTCTCTCGCCCGCAAAACGCCGCGGTAACGGCGGATTTCACAATTCTGTTCGGGCAAATCGATGGATTTGTGGCGTGGATTATTTACGTTTATTTTATCGACGATTTTTAATAGCCACCTTGCAAATATTAAAATTGCCTGTTACCACGTAATTCAATTGGTAATTAATCTTTGATCATTTCAATAGTTTAATAATTTTAATACAGTTTAATAATTTTTATAGTTGGATAATTTCGTACTAAATAATTAAATTATAAGAATGGACAGTCGATGGACAGCGGATATTTTACATTTATCAGAAAATTGAGCAGTCGAAATGCTAGGAACAGTAAAAACAATTTAAAATATTAAAGACAGCGTTACATTCTTTTCAATCTATCTAACAAACAGAGAAAATACATTTTTATTCTCCAAGGTAGACAATTTTTATTTCATAGAGAAATCCGCTGTCCACTCATCGATTACAAATCCGAACTCTTCGTCATAAATCTAGGAAATCCTTCTGTGATATAAGTAATTAAGCTCGACAATTCCAATAGCGTATAGCAAAGTCTAAAATAAGTTAAATCCATGTAAATCGCATTCGCCAGCATTTGAGAAATTAATTCCATTGTAATGTATGCGATCGAAAATGGCAGCGCTCTTAATCATAATTAATTCCGCAGCGATCGACGCGATTACGCGAGACAATTTGTACGTAATACTTAGATCTAAGTTATCCGTTTAGACTATCGTATAGCGCGCGTATCGATCGCGATTTCCTTCGACCGAACCGTGATCTCCTTGATACTATTGCACCGTCACCTTGGTGAAAGAGAAATATTTCATTGAGAAATCTGTATCTCATTAATGATTTATAAGCCGCGCGCGCGCGCGGATACTTTGCGAATATCGCTGGGAGTCTTGTTCTATCGCCGCTAGCGGCTCTGATTCATGCCCAACCTTGTTTCGTTCCGCGAGCTACACTCGCCGCGAGCATGTATTCCAGAACGTTCGAGTAACCGTGGTGTCTGTCCGGGGAAATATTTTCGAATCTCGAGCGAGCGACGGCGAGAGAAACCGTTTTTCATTCGGCGTCGAGAACTATGCCGAATCGAGAATAAAAAATGCTCTTCGCCACACGGTTCGTGGTTTTCGCTCGCTTCGAGTCGCCGGTTCGCTCTGATCGAGCACAGGTAGGACGTGTTTGATTTTTGTTTGTTTCCCACTCGGCCGAAAAGACGATCCGCATTTTTCCTGTTTGCGTTTGCGTGCATCTTGCTTTTTGTTCGCCCCGTTGCTGCTTCTCATTGAATTAACTTTCGCGAGGCTTGTGTTGTCCACGCTGCGTGAATCTTCCACTGTGAAAAACTGATTTTGTACGTCTGTTCAGTTTGTCGATCGGCGTCCGCCCGCAGCGTCGGTAAGTATACCGATCCACGGCGATGGATCGACGAAACCAACGCGGCCAACCAGCACAGAAATCATTACGAGCGTGTATTATAACCTTGTAACAATTTCCGTAGGCATCCGCACACGCTGAAAGAGAGTCGAACCGCGCGCGAGCCGCTGAATTATTCCGACACGCCTGTGAATCAGGTTCTCACCGAAGCGACGCGCAGGCTTCGAATTCGATCGCGAATCGACGCGATTACGTCGACAACGTCCGCGGGACTCGAGCGTGTATTAATACCTGTGCCTGTTTTAGACACCGCGGATTTTATTTCCGGAGCGCCTCGATGGACGTGGGACGAAAATTTCAATCTGTTCGACGATAGAGAGACGACGGCAAGCTGACGAATGTCCGAGAACAATTTGCGTTTACTTCGATTCGCCGGGAACACTTCGCGAGAAAATATTCCGAGGCTCGCCGTGGCTCCTTAGAGAGACAGGAGAGCGTTTTCGGTTTGGAAACCGAGAGAAGGCGTATTTTTGCCGGTCCACATGCCAATTGTATGTAAATGTTTGTTCGTAGGAGGGTCAGCAGACAAAGAGCGATACGTACATTTACTAGGACAATTTTGGCGTCCGGCGTGCCTTGTAGGTACATTGCATTCTATGAATTACGTCTCGTATTGCTTGTGAACCAATTATCTGTCAGTTCGCCATGGAAAACCAGTACATGTACCAAAAATACACCGTAGATCGCGCGACGAAAACGATCGGCTTCCCGGTGTCGCGGTCGTTTAATCCTTTGCACCGAGACGCGAACGCTTTCCGGCATGCAGAACGATTTTTCTACGATCAAACGCTTGTTGCTACTTCGATGTCAGATTTTCAGCTGCGATTCCATTGTCCACGAATTACGTTTGTTCGATCTACAGTTCATTGTTTAACGTAGACCTTTTGCCGACTTTAACAAATAAAGCTAGGTACTACTAATTGTCATCAGAGAAATCTGTGACTATTTGTAACGCTTCGTTTATTATATTGTATTTTGTAATTCGAGATTTGTTCGAAATAATTGACTCGTTTTCGAGTCGTTCACAGCTACATTTGACTATTAACCCCTTGCACTATAAAGCTCTACTAAATATGAATATTATTAATTTCTTCTGCGTCGGAGTAAAAATAAATTCCTCTGTTGTCAAAGGTGAAAAATCGTCTGATCCTATTAGGAAAATGATTAAATACAGTCAAAGCATGAATAGAGCGTTAGTGCAAGGGGTTAATGTTTAAATAATAATATTAGAATACCATCTACTAATATTAAAATATTTTTAATACCATAGAAAATAATTTTCAATTATTTGACATTATCAATGTAAATGATATTTTAATTTTTCAATCTTTCAGCTGCGAGCGACTGGTAAACGTTTATAAAATGTGATAATAAAATATGTAAAATATTAGATATAAATATCGTATATATAATTGTGTTTAAAAAATGTATAATAGGGCTGTAAATATCACGGTTTCGCTGATGGACACACCGTTCCGTTTAATTTTACAGGCAGCGACGCGCCCTAATACACGCGTGTAATTAGTCGAACAAGTCATCGTTGTACCTTCGAAAAGCAAATCCTCCTAATTATCCATTACGCATAAACATGCTTCCGCCGCGAGCTGGCCGGTGCAAAGGATTAATTGCTATTGTTTCATGATTTCTGGGCGAAACAGCGCGGCGTTTATAATTCGGTCAAGCCCGGTGTTCGAGCAGATAAACGCGCTATTGGGTTGCGATGTATCAGGCGGCGAATTGTAAAGTATGCTGAAACACCGTCGCGTTGTCAGAACGACACCATGGATTCAAGTAACCAATACCTTCACCGTAACTTAACAAAATATAATAATAGAGGATATTGATAGATATAAAAATGTATAAAGCACCAAATAATCCAGGCTGTATAAACGCAAGATATTTTTATTATTTTCGTTTAGAAAGAGAGAAAATCAATCGTTCATACGACCGTCAGAATTCTCAGATAAAAATCTTATCTGTTATTTACGAGGCCGGCGCGATTGCGGCACGTCGGCGAAGTGCAGCGGGAAATGCCAAACAAACGTTCTATATATGTATATATTGCAACCCAATAGTCGGTGGCAATCCACGGCTAATGCAAACACCGGGCCGCGTGCGTCGCTCTAAAAAAATCTGCTATATTGCCGTGCAAAAAGCGACGTAACGAATGTAAGTCTCGTAAAAAGCGTTCGCGCGGCTCTGTGTCACAGGCCGGAACGATTTTCTTTTTGATCGACGGAAGGGGTTCGCCGCCGGAACCATCGACAACAAGCTACTAAATTTCGTTTCGGTTACGGCTCGATATGACACTTGCGAAGTATCGGTAATGAACAAAGCAGTGATTCGCGTTATCGCGTCCGCTAACGAACGACGTCCGCGCGTGATTGGCCATTAAAATTCTACCCGGCAGTAACACGGTTTATTCGCCCGAACAATAAACTCGTCCCGACACCTACACACGTGTGCTCATGAAAGTTTAGAACCCGACCGGTTAGAAACGCGTTGATTTACCGCTGAAATAACGATATCGCTTTACCTTGCGTTTAATTGTGCATGGCTCGGAGTTCGAGTTATTTGCCATAACTGCCCCATCAACGGGCAACGCCGGCGGTACGCTGCGACCCAACGCTCCCCTAAGACGGTACAGAATGTTAATATTAATGACGTTTCGTCAATAACCATCGCCGTGTCGCGCGACGCTGCCTCAACGTTAAATTGTATTTGGACTGCTGCCGCTATTATTTCATTTCTTAGTATTATTCTAAGTCCTATAAATTATAATTATTTCCTTAAGTCATAGATATCTGCATTTCTCTTGTCACGCAACTATAACTTTTATTCCTATAATTTAAACAGAAAAAAAATTTACCATTATTGCTAAAAGAATTTTTAGTACATTCTCCAAACATTACTTTGTCATCCATGCTAATTATTTATTCAAAATAATCAATAGCACTCGTTCAAAAAAATCGCGAACTAAGCCTCCAAAAATCTTATTATCAACGATTTAAATTTCTCGAAATATTCTCCGTTCAATAACAATAAAATATAACAATCGTACAATTATTTCGCCGGTGAAATGCACACGGCAGCAGTCTAAAAATCGCGCGGAAGTCTTGGGAAAAGGTAAACAGGAAACGTGGTAGCTGCATTCGAGGATTCTCGGAAAGAGTGACTTCGCAGAACTGCACCGCCCAAGTACATATTTCTTAATCCCGTTTCTTTTATGGACAGCCATAAATCGCGGGCATACTTTGATACGCATGTGTATACGTGCACGTATATACACGTTCTCCTTTCTTTTTTTGCGGTGCGTTCGCTGTATACAGTGCAAACAGGAATCCGTTCGCGTTGCATCGAATTAATCCCGGCCGATAAAGGAGCGCATTTATACGCGAGAAAGAGCTGCACCGGAACATACTGTCTGCGTGTATATATTAGGCTGGAAACTATGAAACGGGCGTTTTTGATTAGGCTGTGCTCGGTTGCGGCGCCCGTTTCATAGTTTCCAAGCTAAGAATTAATACATTTTGGGTTGGAAACTATGAAACGGGCGTTTTTGGTTAGCCTGTGCTCGGTTGCGACGCCCGTTTCATAGTTTTCAAGCTAATATACAGGGTGTATCAAAATTATATATATTCCGGGATATGTGGAGTTCCCGAGACCATTTCAAGTAACCTTTTGTGTTCTATACAGAGTGACCAAAGTTCAAACTAGTCATTAATTTCTATTATAATAGAGAAAAGATTTTCGAGCGAATATATTTGTATCGTCTTATCGGAAACGCTGGAATTTGTAGGCATTATTTATCTAACATAGTTAACTGTTAACAATTATTTCTGTTCGCCTTAATCTATTAACTATTGTCATTTATATTTTTCAATAATTATATGAAACGAATTATTATTTTAAATCATATTATTTTGTTAAATAGTTTCGAGTATTTTTAACGCAGCGAAGGTTCCATCGCCGATTTTAACGAGAATGTTTTGCACATTCCGGTCGATATAGTTAATCGATACGGTTGCTAAGAGCTTCGGGAATTTTTTGATGTTACACGATAGCTGCCGACGACAGCTGCACCGTTGAAAAAGTATCTAAATAATTCTCCGTGGCCGACGCGGCTCGCGCCTGCACGGCCCGTAATAATTTTAATTCTCTCCGGCCGATAATTTCGCCCTCGGAATATCGTGACGGTAACATAAACCCAGTTTTAATTCGACATCGATGCGATACGATGCCCCACAAAATCTGTCTCTTGCAATTCCGTCAAAATTAAGCGATCATTCTGCTACGATCATTCTGCGTTCGCCGATGATCGCAAGAGCAAGTTGCCAATACAATACAGCGCCAATTATTTATCGTAGAAAGATATGATTTTGTCAACCAAATTTTAGTTATTCCTGTAATTTAAAGGAGCAAAAATTAGGGAGAGACAAATTACAATAGCCTCGCATTTGGCAACTGCCCCCTGCGATCAGAAATGACCATGCACCCCCGGAAGAGCCACACGGCTACGGCCAATCGCCTCGTTGCCCTAACCGTGCAGACAGTAATCGTAATTAACAAGCGTATGAATTCCGGCAAAAAGAAGGCCGGACGAGTGTTGGTCGGTGCAGCCGAAGGAAAGCTCGGGTGAAACGGACGCCGTTGAATAGTACGGCGGCGAAGAATGGCCGGCCCCGTCTTTTCTCGGTACATTGAGCACGAATATCGCCACAGTTCCACCGGAACAGTTCCCGTGGCTTTCGAGACCCAGCCCCGCCTCTCGTTCCGCGCGGCGTAAACGCTGCGGGGAACCTGCCCCATCATCGACCATGCCCCCTCCCAAAAATCGAAGACATAAGGCATTCGACTAAAAGGCACTCGTTGCGATGTTCTGTTTACGCAGCCCTTCAAACCGGAATTTTCGGATCTTGACTACGCCGACGTGGACTACCGATCTTACGGGCCGATCAACTACAAAGCCGCCAGCATCGCGCTCCTCCAAAAGCAACAGGCGCAGAGGCAGCGGGAACAACAGCTCCAGGAACGACGGCCCCAGATGTACGGTGTCTCGGACGAGAACGAAGAGCTTCTTTAACCCTTCCCGTGTTCGCTTGCCTCCTGAACACCCCCTCCTTAACCCCCTTCCCCTCCACCTGCCAATCCTATCCTTCCTTACCCCTCCTCTTCCCTTGGTCCCGATTAATCGCGAGTTCCTCGTGTGTCCGAGTCGCACGCTCGGTGGCCGTGTATTTTTACGAAGGTGTGCAGAGAAAACTGTCGTTAATTTACTTACGTAAGCCCAGAGCCAGGCCACCTCGCTCGCCTCTCGATCCCACCGACCGGCCGGCCAGCTCCCAAACAAGCTTTAATTGTCGTTGTTTATACTCGACGTTTCGATCGCATCGGCGATCTCTCGCCGCGATTAGATTGGCTCCGCCAGACCGCCGTATCGCCGGCCGTGATTAAGCCGGCGGTTTTTTTTTCCGATCGCGCCGATTCGAAACGAGATCTCCCTCGCGATCTGTTGATCATCCGTCGCGGGCGACGCGCCCGTCGAGTCGTAACCCGCTCCTCGTAGCTTTTATTTATTCGTTTCTATAGCGAGCTCGAGGGTCGTTTCTAGTCGTTCACTGTTCCTTTTATTCCGAGGGGCAAGCACGCGCGTCGGCCGCGGGGGATGCAGATCGCCGCGTCTCCTTTGCTAGCTTGCGAAACCTTGAACGTTGTCAGATTTGGAATTTGAGATTTTGGTAGTTTTATAGAACGCTTGCGATCATTGTGCCGTTTAGTTTTGCGGTGTAACAGCTCCATTTTCCGATCTTTTTCTCCGATCGCGCCAAAGTGCGCCGCGCTTCTCCGACGCTAGACGCGGCCGCGGAATTAACCACTTAGCTGCGTCGATACATTTTCTTATTTATCAATCATATTGAGTGTAGTTTTCTTGGTAATTATTCTAGAATCATCCTAAAGCCAGCGAAATTAATGATTACCATAAGCATTTTGGCATAAATCGTAGAATTTTTATTATAAGATGTAAAATTGCTGTTTATTTATGGCGTGTATACACGTCGTACGCAGCTAACAGGTCAATTGCACAGTCTTCTATTAAATTTGCAATAAAGTGCGCGACTCGGTTGCTGAGAGGGCAGTTATCGGCTTTAAATAGTGCCAACGAGTACGGTTTCAAAATTAACCAACTCCTATCTCGCGTTTTGCGATTATAAATACGATTTGTTTGCGGCGGGCGATAATAAACGCGTCGTCCGGTCTTTCCATGATTATAATAGGAACGGGGTTGGTCGAGTGGATGGTTGTAGTAAAAAGTACAGGTTTAATTAGCCCGTGTTGCAGAGAGACCCGCGTACGAATCTGTATTTATAAACCGCGATGGCGTGCCGACGAGTGGCTCCGGCATTATCTAAACGCAGATATCGCGATAGAATCGATTAACAGATCCAAGTGGATTACATCGCGTCGTACAACTTGGCAGCATACGTGTCGATATGTAGATGGCCGCGCGTAAAAAGTTTCCGAGCACTTCGAGGCGCTTGTAGATTCGTCGATAGAGGAAAGAGACGCGTGCGATACTTGACACCGTTTTCTATACGAATTACGAAATTTTTCAAGAACTACTTATGTGTCATTAACGATTAACCTCTTAGGCACGACGCGCCACTATAGTGGCTTTCGCGAATGTTGCGTGCTTTACTCAATTGTTTTATTAATTATCAAAGTGAACGATCAAAGTGAAAGTGTGTATATACGTTACACTAAGAAAAGAATATATGTAATTAATACCATACATAGTTATATGGAAAAAATGTATATTAAGAAAAATGGTAATTTAGTTATGAAGAAACTTTATTTAAAATCCAGCCGTGCCTAAGAGGTTGACGAGTTCAATAGGTTCGAAATAGTACGATGCTATTGTCAAAGTCTGCTTTTGTATTTTTTGGTATATTTTATTTACTCGCGTTTTTTATTCGCTCACTTTTAAATGCGAAATTCAATTTAAATTAATTCAGACCATTTCAAAGCTGTTCCAAATGCATTTCACAAACAGTTGCTAAAACATCGCAATCGCTCTACATTCTCTGTTAAATAATTTCGTCCAATTAATCGCAATTCGCTTTCGAAAAGAAAAATGAATGACCGTCGGTATCATCGGCGAGGGCGCGACGCCATTTTGTAGCAGCGGGATCTTGGGCGGATAGTTCGAGCGTCTTGAAAGTCAAACTTGCTCGAGCACACCGGCACACGGGAGCCAACTTAAGCAAGATAATGTTTGTGTGTATAGTATACAAGTGCAGGTATACGAATCTCTGCAAACGTTTACAAAAGCAGACCTTGGCTGAAGCCACTCGAAGCTGAAGCCTCTGCACTCGGGCCTTATTAGCCTCGTGCGCAAAATACGCTGCGAGAAAGTGAGACCCGCGCCCGATGGAACTTGCGCGCTGTCGCGGTAGTTGCTGTACAGCGAACGGCTGAACTATATCGATGATCCACAGGATTCGTATAAATTATTTCTTACCGTCCTCGACGACGCGATGCGCGAAAGATAAACGTGACGGGGATGGTCGCGCAGAGATAAGCTGAGCGATTTCGTTGAGTTGCAAACGTTTCTATTGGTTGGTTGCAATAATGAGTATTCGGCAGTCAGAAAATAATTATTCAGCAGTCAGACAATAATTATTTAGCGGTCTAATAACAAGTTTTCATCATTATTGCGCAATGCACTTCATCATCGGCTACCTTTTATCGCGTAAAATCGCAACAACATCGAAAAGTGGTTCGATTCATCTCGAGTCAGGTTTATTCGTTCCGCGACACGTTTATTCTTTCGTGCGACGCCGGCTCGCGAACGAAAGATGATTCACAAGAAACCTGTTGTTATTGGTAAAGTTACGCCTGCCCACGAGATCTGCATCGGAGATTTTATTTCGCCGATTAATCCGCCGACAACAGGTACGTGACGAAATCTCGGCTCGGCGGATTACGAATGCTCGTTTAATATGTGAAGTCACAGGCAACGAGCGGCGCTCGCATTAGTAAATTGCCGGGGCTCCGCGCTTATGCGAGCGGCTTGGAGAGGCGCGGCGTCGCGGGTTTCGATCGCGGCGAAAAATAGCGAAAAATTGGCTGAAAAAATTTGTCGAGCTTCCTTCGCGCGTTTTCTGGCGGAGCCGTCGAATCGCGTGGACGCGTCCGCGCGACCACCGTTGATTTCTCTTCCAGCCCGAAGCGCCAAAGATACCGAATCACTCTCGTTTCCGGCGAGTCCCCCCCGATCGTTTTGCCGTACGGCGATGGTCCGACCGATCGATTTTTACGTCGGCGTTCCATCTCGAAGGAACGCGTTGCGAGTGGTTGACGCGATGGTCGGCGAGCCAACCACGGGGACGAAAAAATGGTAAATAAAATAGTTCGCGGAGAAAAGCCGCCGACGGTGTGTCTGTACATTTATACATAAAGCAGAAATTCGTATGGAAAGCTAAAAATCGATAAAAAAAAAAGGAGACGAGTAAAAGCTATACGTTTATAAAGAAAAAAAACAAACTATTGCCATGTGTTCTGGGATCAAATTGTCTAATTAAAAGAAGAAGAAGAAGAAGACGAGAAAAACTTTGAAATCGGCTCGGACGATGATCGATAAACGTTACTATAGAAAATATCTTGTTACATGTTAACAGAAGGATCACACATATCGGAGCTATATTATCGAGCGCTCGCGCGTTTTTCTATTCGTCGTGTACAGAAAAGATTGTAATTGCCAAGCGGTCCGACTAATTAGCGTAACTCTCCCTCCTACCGCCCTTTTTGTAACACCGTGAGAGAAAACTGCCCCCTTCCACCCGCCCTGACACCCCCGACTCTCTCCACCATTTGTAAGTTTGTACATTTCAAGAGAAAACGCGGAATAAACGAAAAAAAGGCCGTATCGAAAACGATGTAACACTTGGAGAAACACGGCGACGCAGCAGCAGGACAGAGAGATGTTGCCTCGCGCTGTGTCGCAACGACACGCGCGCGCGCGCGCGCGGGGGGCACAACCCGTTCCGTGATCCCCGGCACTAACGATTCACTCGTAACGTTCGTTTGATAATGTTTTTTCTTGCCGAGCTGCCACGCGGGATTCGCGTATGGTAACATGTGACACTAGAGAGCGGAAGAAGCCAGACAGCCAGGGAACACCGGTTTATCAGCGGCTCCGATGCCGAGAGAGAGAGAGAGAGACACCTCCGTGAAATACTATTTTTACCCGGAAACAGCCGTCGCGCGGAAAGGCTCCCGCGGAGCGCTCCTCGCAACAGAAATAAAATTCGCGAGCGACGTGTTCTGACAAGACCCGATAAAGTCGCCGCTAATTCTCTTTTGGATTAATCCCCGAACCGCCGGATTAGTTTCCTTATTTTCACTTTGCGGCATCTCGGCGTTGTTCATTGGTCATCTCGATGCGCGATGGCTGCCTTTATTCGCTTTCTTCAGCGTTAATTATCTGTTGTAACTAGATCAGTGTAATCCAGTCTTGTTTTCGGGCATAATTAATTTTATTCGTCTAGTTTGTTTATTTCTTAAGAAAAACGCTCGACGCGTCCTGTTCGACAATTGCAAAGTTAATCGTGACCGAAAACCAAAGCACACCAGCGACTAATTTTTAACACCATTTTGTAACTCTGTCGAATCGTTTACTGCGACCTTTCGTTTCGTTAATTATTTGTAAATGCGTTAGAAAAGAAGAGACTTGCCGAGGAAGATAATTAACAAGAAACCAGGGACGAATAAATAAAAATTTGTAAAGCGGTCGACGTGATTGTAAAATATTGCTAAAACGAGAAACAAACTTGCGAGACAAATGATCGATTACTATGAATCTGAAGGGGGCACGCTTATGCCGGCCCCGCGTGTCATCGGAATACACGAAAAGCGCATTTCTCACGCGGCTCGAAAACCGCTCGGATATTGATGTTACTTCTATAAATTTTATACTATACATATGTATATAGATATACATATATGTATATATATATTTGCGAGAGATTTTTCCGGAGCTTCGGTATATAATCCGCGCAGTCGGCCCCGAAATTTCCCAGGCGGGAAATTTACAAATCCAATTAGACACGTTATATGTCTATCCAAGGGGAGGGGAAAAAGGGGGGCCGGCGGCTGCGGCGGCCGCGAACTTATCCCGAAGCATCGGGGAAATATTTCAACTTCTAATGGAAGATCGTGCTGAATTTCAGACGGTTAGAGAAAGTTCGAGACACTGCCAGTCAGCACGAATTTCCATTCGACGGTTCCGTCGGCTGTCTGGCGCTACGCGGGTATTTTCTTCCGAGAACGGCCGGGTATCGTGTCCCTTAAACGTATAACGCCCGCAGAATTACGGTGTTAACGTTGCTGAAACCCCCACGAACCGTCGGCCATCGAGGCGGATGCAGGATCCGTTCGAAACCGCGAGACTTGAGAGTTAATAAGGAACTGGACTTTGTAAAATTGTTTTAAGAATGCATAGAATACCGGTGGTTCTCTAATGTAAGATCTAAAAAATTATATTGTCGATTTCAAAGTCATAAATATTAAAATGAAAATTATATAGTTTCTGAACCACGAAATTAATTGTTTAGTAAAATCATTGACATGGTAAATAACGTTTTACTTATTTTATGATATTGAAAGATCCTGAATCTTGATTTTTATAATTATTGATATCGTCTAGTTATTTATTATCTTGCCAAGATTAAGTTGACTCTGTAATGTAATTTATGTTCAACGTTTTATTGACTCTATAAAAAGAGCTTTGTTAAAGGAAATCCAAAATGGCTGTACCAGCTTGTTGGACCAGCTAATAAGTTGATTATAAATTTAAAAAACGACTGTAAATTGTATATTAAAAATGTTCATACGTGAGAATCAAAGGATCCTACATTCGCCAAACGCTAAACCCACCACGTTCTAAAAGCGGACTTTCTTCGTTTACAGCGAAAATCGCACAACATATGCCACGGTAAAATTATTTAAAAATTTAAAAACTATCTCTCGACATTTACAATCAATTTGCACAATTTTTCTTACGTAGAAGGATCCGCAGCATAATCAGATTTCATAGAATTTTGCGCGCGTGCTTCGTCGAGGAAAATTGAATGATCCGCAAAATGATATTTATTTATCCGCCGCATCGTTATATTCAACCGTGGAATAAATCATGAAAAGCCGGTGGCTAGAGGGGTGGGTTTGGCGTGAACGGGGGTTGAAAAGAAAGTCTTCGAGAGCATTGCGCCGGAAATGATCGCGCACGTCCGTTGTACAGTCTGTTTAAACGAAACCGCAAAAAGGGAGACAGATAAAGAAAGCGAGCGAGAGAGAGATAGAGAGAGAGAGAATAAAAAATAGACGGTACAAAGCTTTGCCGAACGAGAAAATATTCACGCACACGTCGAGCCGTGCCAAATAATATTATTGAAACGATTGGGCGTTTTCGATAAATTTTATGCTACCCTGTTGAAATGCCGAGAATGTTACGCGCAGAGGCAGCGCGACCTCTGTACCGGAAGCGGAATTCGATTTCCGCAGTGACACGCGTTACCGTATATTTCGTTCGGTGCTCTTCTCCCGTTGTTCTTCGATTCGTCGGTACTCTTTCGGTAAACCGAACGGCCCAATAAAACGAGATCGGCCAGGCGTTTCGGGAGAGTTCCCTCCCCCGCCTCGCCGTCGAAATTCGGCAACGTGGAATTTCGCCTCGAACCGTACGCGAAAAGCTGGCCCCCCTTTTCTAAAAATCGATTGTTCTCCTTTTTTTCGTTTTGTTTTTTGTTATTATTCCGAGCTCCGTAAGCTTTGCGAACGTCCGACCGGAACACGATTAACAATCGCGTGGCGCCGGAAACGGAATTTTCGCCGTCGAGAACGCTTCGGGACACCGGTGCTTAAAATAGCTTTAAATTCTCCGTAGACAAACGGCAGCGTCGGGTCTTCTTTCCGAAACAATGGACCCCTTCCGATTCGAATCGATCGCCGATAAATTGTTGCAAAAATTGATCAGCCGGCTATTAAATTCTATTTTTACGATCCGCTTAATGGCCATCGATTTATCGCGTCGTCAAAGTTAAACGCTTCCTCCTCGAGCGATTATTTTGTCGTCGTCGATTGATTTTATTAGACTTTTGACGTCGGCGCATACTAAATTGATTATCATTATTAACATGAGAAACTGTCCAAGTTCAATGCTTTCTTCTCGTCGATTTATTCCACTTTTATACAAGATATCTGTCCAGTAAAACAATTGTAAATGATCAAACGCTTTCTTCCAAAGCGTGTCTCTTCATTCATACTGATCCTAATGCAACATTCGTTCTGTAACACAGCTGAAACCCCGTCGTCGACGACGAGTAACGTCATTTCCATCCAGCGTCGCTTTTACTCCCGGATCCGACTGCACCTTTATTTCTCAACCTTTATTCCTCTTCGCTTCTACTTTCCGCGTGTAGTTTCCGCGTCGCCTTTAATTTCGCGTCTCGTCCCGCCCGGCATTTGTCTACGGGGAAAGTCGTGTTCCAGCGAAGAGTTTTCCGCGCCCGTCCGGTCCGCGAGGTTCGATCGAAACGGGTCAGGCGAATTTTCTCAAGGAGATCCCGGCAAACGCGCTGCGTCCGGCGCGCGGCTGCAATCGTGCCGCGTCCAGTCATGGTTTCGCGGAAAAACTGCGCAACGTGTCCGCGGAAAGTTAGCCGTCGAATGACGTCGAACGCGCGCGCGCGTCACGAACGCTGGCCCGAAAGGTTCGACACGCGAACGGGTTGGACGCGCGCGTCTCCGCTCGCGCGACGCTAAGGAGACGCGACGGGAACGGCGCGGAGAGCGGCGTACAAACTTGATTTTTCCGCGCGTTGTTCTTTCACCTTTTTTGTTTCCGTTTCTCTTGCAAAAGCGAGAGAGAAAGAGTGTCGCCCTGTGAACTGTTGCTCGGTGAATTGAATAGTTTGTAATACGTACACACACACACACACGCTAACACTAACACATATACACACGGCTGTACGCATACGTCGTTAACATGTTAAAAGCGAGAAAAAGAAGAAAAAAAAAGAGAAGGCGAACGAGAGAGACTACCGATTGTGTAACGAGTTACGGTCCCAAAATGGAGGCGCGTTGCATAGTTACTCCTTAAACAATAAAATTGTATACAAGATACGACTCGAGTAATCGTTAGACTATGTGTATAGATTATATAAACGAGAAAAAAACAGTTTAACAATTAATCCGTACAAAAAAATAACAGAACTTGTTCTTTCGACTTCGTAACGATAGAGGTCCGCCGTTTGTAATATATTTTTTCCGGGGGCTTTGTTCGAGGACAGATGATGATTTTTCGTCGATTTCACTGAGAGAACGGTACATGTGTGTGTATAAAAGGGAAACGATTATTGCGCGAGCGAGAGAGAGAGAGAAGCCACGTTGCGTGTAATGTAAAGTACATTCAACGTCGTGTGCGATGCTAGAATACCGAAACGCGAGCGTTGTTCTTCGGTTTGTTGCGAGGTGGAAAGGATTCGAGCCGTGTTTTACCGTAGAAAGTATATTTTTTATACGGTGGAGGGGCCGCGCTGTGGTCCGGTTTTGTGGAATTCGGTGACATTTAACTATGGATTGAAAATTAAATAAATATCTTAGTTGTTACGGACGATTAAAGTCGAGACGGAACTCTTCGCCTTCTTCGAGATGCCGGACTCGTTGTATTTACACCAAGTCTTTTGTTATCGTAAAAAACACACCTTTCTGATAAGGGATCGTATACTTTTTTACTCGTTAATAACAATAATATATTAAAACAGTAATAATGATTGATACGTGAAAAATACGAAAATTTCCCCATTTTTAACAAATAATAACTTTTGAACTGAAATAGTCTCGGTGTTCTAGCAAAAAAGAATATTTTCTATAAACCTTGCTTTAAATAACTGCGAAAACGCCATGTTTCTATATAAACTAATTTGGAAGTTGTAATTATTTAAAGACGACCTCCTTCGACCGCCCTCGGTCGCGGATATTCAAAAGGAAAAAATATCTAATTATCAAATGGCAAAAAATATTTACTTACCAATAGCTAAAAATTATAAAAATTACTGTCTTTTACCCATTTTTTAACTAACAATTCATTGCAATATCTCCAACGTTTCTGAAAAGTTAAATGTTTCTGAAAATATCAATTTGTCATCGAATTTTACAAAGCGAACCACTGCGCGCCGTTTCCAAATGAAATTTCGTTTCGTTCACGCGGGAAAATTCAAGCAGCAGTTCTGTAAATAAATGGGAATCGCGCGATCATCGTTTTCGATTATCGTTGCGTTCGCGATCGCGACACTTTTTTCGTTCGTTCGAAATAAGCATCGAGCGTGGATTTTTTGGTATTCTACCATTCACGGCGATCACATATTTTTACAGTGAAAAAAAACATTTTGTCCGTGTTACACACCGTTTTCAGTCAGTCATAGTTTTTTTCCCCCCTCCTCCTCCTCCTCCTAACCCCCCTTCCCCACACCTACACAGCGGTTTTTAATGTTACCCGTCGATGGTAATGCATTTAAGAATGTCGCGGAGTTTATGGAGCGGAATGCGTCGGAGATGTTTAATTTTGTAATAAATTGTAAAACTTATGTAACTCAAGGAGCCTCAGATTTACATTGTCTTTATTGTTAAAGTGTAATATCTAATAAACTTCTGTTATTATTCATTGTACGTGACATGCTTTATTGGCGACGCTTTTTCGTTCAACTAAAAAAATTAATTTCCAAAGAATACGAAGAGAGAAACAAAAAATTCAAAGGAAATAAAAATGTTAACTTTGTTATATTTCCAGGAAATGATTTTATTTAAGAGGAAGCGGTGAAAGGAAACCTTGATTATAAAATATTTCTCCCGCGTAAAAATCTGAAATATTTAGATCGCGAATTCCACGCTGTTCATGATTGGTTAATTAAACTTGTTGAAAAATTATTAATAAAAATCTCCAGTTAACGAACACACTGGACCACGGATTTTCCAGCGAGACAAGAGTCGCCATGATTTAGCAATTTAGGCGGTCAACCTTCTCGCGTCCGGTCGCGTTTCATTCGAAGCCAGAACGCGATTGGTCGAAGCGTTTATCGTCGAAGTTCCCGTGTTTTTCCTAAATCAAACTCGCCGAGCAGATATCGATGACGATTGAGAGATGATATCGGCGGAATAAGAAGCCGAAATCCAAACACGGCTCCAGACAGCGACGATAACGAGGAGATGAGGCGCGGATAACGTATCGGCTCGCTTCTGTTTTCAACAGCGGGCATTGGATAGTTATATAAGAACCGCGCGAGACGAAATAAATAAATTGACGCGCGAAAGGTATTGTTCTTGACGAATGCATTGTTCGATTATCGGCGCGAGTGTCGCTGAAGCTTCTCAGCTGTCGGCCGTAAAGAATGGCTCGCTGATAATGCACATATTTCTGGAACAGATACTCCACGTTCGAATTCAATAAACGAACCCTCTCGCATTAACATTCGTTAAACATTGCGGCAATATTAACTTGTTTGCTATTATATAACGCGGCTCTCGCAGAACTGGTACAACATGGAATTGTAATTCAATTTTTAAGATTTAAGGAAATTAAATGGAACAACGGAGAGACTGTGCTCGACTGGAGGAAATGATTAATGATCAAACGAAATAAAATATAATATAAATTATAATATAAAATAGTAGAATATATAGGAATCAGATATTTCATTTGATTGAAAAGAAAATTGAGGGATTTCGATGCATCGATTCTATTTGCAACTTTCTCGCGTTAGAAAAATGTAAGATATAAGAGACAGAATGAATTGTAAAAATGAAGTAACAATTTTTACAATGTAACAAACGACCGAGACGAGGATACGCGTCGCAGAAAGAGATTGTTAAAAATGCTGGAGACGGTGGAAGACGCCGGCTGGTGGTGTCGCAAGTACGAAAAACGGCAGACACAAGGGATTCATAGAAATAACAATGATTAAACTGCAATAAACGATAGAGAGAGATACCGGGAAGCAAAAATTCCGAACACGAGCAGTTCCGAGTTCAGGCCGGCGGAGATAATTAAGTGGCTTTCCTACGGCCGGCTTTCCGCGATTCTCGCGACTAATTAACGGCGACGGGGACGGCGGCGAAGAGGAAGAGGAAGAGGAGGAAGAAGAGGACCGGAGAGCCCGACGAATGATTGCAGATTGCAACACCGCCGAACCCCGCGGTGTGCACACACGTTGGCGCCGATGTACTTTCTCGATCTAATGCCAACAGTGATCCTCCTTAAGACGAAACGGGATTCATATACGCGCGGAGGCTTAATTGTTTGCAAGAGAGAGAGAGGGAGAGGGAGAGAGAGAGAGAGGGATAGAGAGATATGTTTGCAAGCGGCGAGAGAGCGGCCCCGGCGATCTGTCCCGATGACTACTGCCGAGATTCATGAATATTGATTGCGTTCCCCCCGTGGCGCAGGAAAATCCGAGGAGCCGGTCCGCGCTCGCGACTGCGACGACGGTCGCCAAGTGTGCGTGTGTTGTCCGAGAGCGTTTTTCCGCGAGCGTGTATCCGAACGATCGGGGCCGGGGTGATGAATGGAGTGAACGGATCGATTAGGCCCCGAGCCTCGCGTCTCTAACGCCGTCCCGCGCGAATCTCGATAAAAAGCCGGCGATAACGCGGCGGAGCCATGGAACGCGGAGTGTAGGCGGCCGCAAATGCTCCGCGCAAATAAGTCGATCTTGTTTAATCATGAACGCAGATAAAACAATATGCAATGACGCCACGGAAGGCGCAGTTCGTCTCTCGTCGAGGTGGTAACGAGCACGCCGGGAGCCTGGCGACGACATTTCCGGGCCACGACACGATTATTCTTTCGCCTTACGACGAACGACGATCGAACCATCTGCCGATCGATCCGAACCGTGAGATGTGGATCACTCGTCGTCGATCAGCTAAGTGATTTTTGAGACGAGGCCGAGACGACATCGCCGTGGGGACGTTGACCGTCCTCCCCAGTCCAGGATCGTTCACCGGTCGCCGATCTTCTTCCGAAATAAATGACAGTTCGCCGGACCGATCGCAGACGCTGAAACACGCAGATCGCAGGAAAATTGAATACGCAGATCGGAGACAGTAAAATCCACAGAAATCGGCGCCAGCAACCCGGACTATGAAAATGACAGGCGAGAAGGAGCTAAAGGACGTGGTGTGCGCCAAGTATCCGGTGAAAATAGTAAACGGCGAGAAAACCAAAGACTTGCTCGAGGTCAAAGTGTACAAGAGGAGATGGCTGATACTCGGCTTGTTTATTTTGTACACCGGGATGAGCACCTTCCAGTGGATCCAGTACTCCGTCGTGCCGAACGTAATAACAAGGTATTTCAGCCTTTTTTCCGTTCTGGATTCTTTCTTGCCGACGACGCGGGTACGCGTTAGCCGATCTTCTCTTGCCGTGGAGATGACATCTCGCGCGCGCACCTGCGAGCATGGTTGCTCGACCATTCCTTTCAACGTTTCCCTTTTCTTTCTCTTTGAACAATGTTACTTGGACATTTTTCATCGGTACATCCATCAGTTTTATCGACGCTCGGACGTGTATGTTTAATTACTTGACTGTGCACTTTTTATTATAATTATTGAATACTGAAAGTTATATGAGACATTAGAGTCGTATA
Source organism: Augochlora pura (assembly GCF_028453695.1). Taxonomy (NCBI): domain Eukaryota; kingdom Metazoa; phylum Arthropoda; class Insecta; order Hymenoptera; family Halictidae; genus Augochlora; species Augochlora pura. Next base: position 13,428,725 of record NC_135780.1, read on the forward strand.
GGATTGAAAGGTTTGCGTTAATTGTTGCTAAATTGTGTTCTTTAAGCATTTTTAAATTATGTAAAATTAGGTAAAAAGAGCTGCTTAAATACATTATTGTGCGATCGTTTTTAAAGGTGAACTTTTAGCACATAAAAAATGTAGAAACTCGAAAATAGCGCTTTAGACATTTCGTACAATATTCATAACTCTGTTGAAAAACTTTAGACTGTCCACTTAGCAAACATTTGATTAAAAGATCCTAATAAATCATAAAAAGTTCATCGAAAATAACCGTACTCGTAAAACAGTGAAAAAATTAAATAATATTTGCTGTCAAAAATCATAATAAAGCTCGATACAGATCGTCAACACCTTCGTGGTTCTTTTTAAAAAATACGGCAGTCTTCCGGTCGCGCAACTGTATTTGCACCTCAAATTTGCAGCTTCGATCCGTGTGCTCGCGGCGCGGAAAGCACACAAAAATCGAATCTCTTCTCCGAAAAGAAAGATTACGCTTAACAACGTCGTATGTCTTATCTGTGAATTTCCGGATCTCGCGGAACGAACGATTTCGATCTGTCGGGCGAACCGGGCGCAAAATTATTTCGAGACAATCGCATCGATCGAACGACGAAAATACTTTTCGACAAAACCTGTGCGACGATAATTATAATTCGCCAATTTGTTCTGGCAATTTGATCTGGCAATTTTCGCCAAGGAAATCTCTGCGACGCTCCGTTTCCAGTTTTTCAGCCTCAGTTTTTTCCGCGAACCTTGACGGAGCGCGCGAAAATTTCAATGAAATCGCACACGAAGCCGGCGAACGCGTTTTATCTATGCATTTTATTCACGGTCACGCGGATGCCGTAACGCGTTCTCCTCTGTATCTTCCTCGCGATCGTAGGAACTGGAGACGCGGATGATCGCTGGACGTGTCGCGCTCCATTATTAAGAACGATGTATCGCTAAATAATGGTTGTTACCGTTTTAACGCAATACAAATATTACGGTGTCACGTGCTATTCGTTTGCAACGTGACAGCCTGTGATTTCACGCGACGCAAGGCAAATCTATGCGTTTCTACCTTAATCGAACGAATTAATGAATATCTTTATTTCAGCCTTTCGGCCTAGACACGGATCTCCGTCTCGCCGCATTGTTGTTCTTTTAACCCATTAACGCGCGGGACTCTTAACACGTTCGTTGAATTCGGTTTTCGTTAACCCTTTGCCCTATTCTAACGAGACTCGTGACACAGATTTTATTCGAGATTTATTAAATATCGATGTTATTAATTTCTTCTAAATTAATTCTAATTGTTCCTTGTTGTTTTTTATCTAAACTTTTTGTCGAAGCTTAGGAACAAAAGTACGTAAAGACAATAAAAGGAACGAAAATTGTCTGGTCCCTTTGTAAAAATATTAAGAATAAATAAGGGATCAACGTGGAAAGAACTATAGTTCAAGGGGTTAAATAGCAGTATTCTATATAGTAAACTGAATTTAGTATTATCATTATTTATCTTAAAATCTTTAAAGTTCGACCGTTCTATTTTTGAGGTATTACTCTAAATTATTGACTAAAAATATAAAAATTCTAATATTATAAATTTCAATATCTCTATCAGTGTCTTAAAAATGTCCTAAAAATGTCCTAAAAATGACTTAAAAACTAGGCAATTGAAGAACGATATTATACGCTCCATATAACAATGTGTAACACAATTTTCAATTCCGCAAATCTGTGCACGTCCGACGCCGTTGAGATCGTCAGCAGAAATTACATGTCGCTCGATTGCGGCAACTACGTTGCCGCGTTAAATATCTGGCCACGTAGAAAAACAAAAAGGGGGAAAAACCGCATTTGCCGGAGTATCCCGGACGATTCTTTCCGCTTATTTAAGTATAATGGAGACGCGATAACCGGAAGGTCTAGTTCGGAACTTCACCGGAGGAAAACCGCGTGACGGATTAAAGCGGCGGGCGGGCGTTATTAAGTTCGCCGCTCCGCGCCGCGCCGTGAAACCAGCCTCGATGAAAATTGAACTAATTATTCAGGTATTACGGAGTGTCCTCGTTAGTCGTCGACTGGACGGCGATGTCGTTCCTGGCGTACTACGTGATTTTCGTCATCCCGGTGACCTATTTCATGGACCGTTGGGGCCTCAGGTGGACCAACATCGTCGGATGCGGGATCAGTTGCCTCGGCTCCTGGATCAAAGTTCTGTCCGTCAGTCCCGACAGGTTTTACGTTACCTTCATCGGCCACTCTCTTGTCGCTTCCACGCAGGTTAGACACGGGGACCGATTTATCGGAAATATTTTATTATTTTCCGTCGACGACGGCCACAGTCGAAATTAGAAAAGCAGATAGTCGAAAAGAAATTAGAAATGCAGTCCGAATTAGAAAAGAATCGAGATCGCCTTCTATCCCGGCGAAAAAAAAATCGAAAACTATATCCAATAATTCAAAAAACGACCAAACAATACAAAGGGTGTCTAGAAAAAGCCGTCACGAATTTTTAATGTCCACAGCAGAATCGACGTTCTCCTGATAATTTTGAAATATCGCGGAAGTCCTGTTGTTGATCATAAATATTAAATCTCTTTTAACAGCCTTATAAATTCTTATCTCTTGCGAAGAGAAATAGCTTTCCAAAGGATCACCTGGAAATGATTAAATTTCAATCTAGAAGATCGGACTGTAAATTTAACAATAATGTAAAACGAAGAAGGAAAGCGAGCTCTATCGATTAAAAATAAATAATGGAAGACGTGTCGAAAGCGTGCACGCGCCAGAACGCGTTTGCAGTCAGTCGCCTTATTTCCGAGCGAAAACTGCCGTTGTGTGCACAAGAAAGCTAGAATTGACACAGAGTGTGTTCAACGATTGTTAAGACTACTCACAAATACGGTCGTAGCGGATTCGCGGGAATCGCCTAATAAATTTCCGCTAATGCGGGGAATTAAAAGTCTAGTCGTTCTTTGTGTACCGGGAGATCAAGCCGGTGGTACAACGTCGAAATAAGAGTAATGTCTCTTCCTTATGATTTAGGTGTCTACCATGTTCGGCGAATGCGTGTTGACCCGTGACAAGATCCCTGTCGCCGCTAAAAAATTCTGCTACACGAAAGGATCTCGCGATTTCACGTCCGTTTTTCTGCCTTCGTTGCCGATAGAATTCGATTTTTCTTCGGACCGTTTTATAGAAAATTGGTAGACTAAATTCAGAGATTCGCACGTGATCGTTCACGTGATCACAATTATTCGCGTATGATCGAATTAGGTAACACGGATCCTGTAAATGGGCTAATAATAGAACTGATACCTTATCGTCTCTATTTTATATTATAGTAATAGAGCCGATTAGGTAACTAAACATGTCGGCAAGTTTTCGATTAGCGTCGCCCGAAACTTAAATCCGAGGACTTTCCAAACGAAGCTGAGGAGAATCGATTATTCTACCAATTTTCAATCGGTTCGCTTCGATTGAAACGCTTCGGCTGTGAGCGGTCGACCGAGAATATAATATATAATATTATAAACGATGCAACACGATCGATGATTAATCGAACGATTTTTCTCCGGTGCCAGACGATAGTTCAGATTTTCCCTGGACGCATAGCGGCGCAATGGTTCGACAACAATGAAGTGTCCACCGCCACGTCGTTAATCATTTTCGGTAATCAATTGGGAATTGCTCTAAGTTTCCTGATCACGCCGATCATCGTGAAAAACCACGAGAACCTGGACGACATAAGCAAGGACTTGTCGTTCCTATTCTGGACTGTAGCCATCATCCTGACGATCGCGTTTATACTAGTCGTCATACGTAAGTCGTCGAACTAACAAATTAATTAACCCGTTCGTTCACAGCGTCGCGCGTAAAAGACACTGAATTAATTTTCTGAATACAATTATTCATATTATTGTCGTCTTCTATTTTGGCACTATATATTATATATTATGTGTTACCACGTGTCATTATCTATTATTACATATTATTTATTATTATTTATTGAATACTGTACGCTATTATCTACTACATACTGTAAACTATTATCTATTAAATACTGTCTGCCATTATCTATTACATATTACATGTTATTGTCTATTACATATTATACGCTGTTATCTATTATATATTACGTAACAGCATACAGTATGTAATAGACAATAACATATAACATTTAATAGGTAACAGCACACAGTATGATTTATTACACAGTATGTGATATTATGTGTATATTACGTATTACAATCTATTACATTTTATGCATTATCACGTACTATCACACATTATTTATGCATCGTGTACACTAGTGACGCTGTTAGCTAACGCGTTAACAATATCAATGCGTAATGAGCGTTCACCGCGCAATCGCAATATACTTCAATTAAACACAGTGTAGATACCCTGTGAAAAAAAGATAACGAAGTCGATGAAAAACATTCGAGCGATTATCATTTAGCGCAAATATATTGTTCCGCTAGAAACGATAACTATGCTTAAGCATAACCTGACAAACATTATTGTTCCACGCAGTGTTCGAAGACGATCCGAAATTGCCGCCGAGTAAAACCCGCGCGATGCAAAAGATCAATCGAATGAATCACAAGGAGGGCTTTATAGCGCCGATTAAGAGGCTGATTAAGAATAAGCAGTACATATTATTATGCAATACCTACGGATTGAACGTCGGCGTGTTGAACGCCGTGGCAACGTTGTTCAGTCAGATCTACCTTGTGCATTTCAAGGTGAGCTGGGGGGAGAACGAATGCTTCTTTTTATTTATCTTATTTTTTAGAAATTCACATTGTCGTTGTTATTATTATTATTTATACGATGTTACATGTTTTGCAGAATGGCGAGGAGGACGCGGGTAGAATCGGTTTGGTTATGATCATATCCGGTATGGTAGGTTCCGTCTTTCTGGGCGTCATTATAGACAAAACACACAAGTTCAAGTAAGAGCCTGAACATTATTACCTTTTTTTTTTCTTTTCTTCATTTTTATTCCAGTTGAAATTTATAAATAAAATAGCTAGTTGGAATAGTAATCCATTCGGTAAAGCAATGCTCGCAATTGCACGAAATTGCGGAAGAAATTTGTAAAACCTGTTTACAAAATGGATTACTATACGAGCGCACGTTACTATACTATAGCTACGAGCTACCTGTATACTACGAGCGCTTGTACGTTGATAATAACGAGAGCTTTCGTACAACGCGCTATCATATATTTTTATAATCTCTGATCTTTCTACGATCTCTCATTCTTCCATAATTTCTCATTTTTCCATAATAAAATCGTACACGTATATTTCTAGGCAAATAACGGTGGCCGTGTATTTTCTATCGCTGTGCGGCGAGATATTCTTCGCCGTGAGCAGCGTCGCCGAAATCCAGTGGATGGTGTATTTGTCGGCCATTTTCCTAGGGTACTATATCACTCTACCACGTTTCAAACAATCGAATCTTTCGCGGTGCAGAAATATTAAACAGAACAACGCCGAGCTGAAAATTTCTGGCACTGAAAATTATTTCGTTCACTTATTGTTCACCGGGTTGAAAAAATAATATCGAATTGCTCTGATAAGATCGTCAACGCGACGCTGTTACTTCAGATCGACAGTTAACCCTTTGAACTCGAAACAATTCCTTGCTTTCTTTCTGGCTTATAGTATTTTTATTTTATGCAACAAGGTGCATTTTTATGCATATGAAATTAATCCTTGTAATAGCTTCATTATTTAACATAGTTTTCAAATATAAACTTTGACGTATAAAAATGATCTTGAAACGTTGTATAACAATTTCAGTGGTCACCACTCGAGTGCAAAGGGTTAATTTAACTGGAAATCATTGTTCTCTGCGATCGGATCCCGGGAATTGGAACAAGTTGATATGACGGCACCTTTAAAGTGCGATTATTCTTCGCAGGTTCTTCATGTTGAGTTACGTGGCGGTTGGCTACGAAGTGTGCGCCGAGTACACGTACCCCGAGTCCGAGGGGATAACCGCGGGGATCCTGAACGTGGCCAACAATATTTACGGCATTGTTCTGGTACTGATACTCGGCGAATTATTGGAGCTGTACGGTGACATACCGGTGCACGTGGGCCTCTGCATAGCGTTGCTGATCGGCTTTATCCTGACCGCGGTGACCAAGGACGTGCAAAGGCGTCAGGACGCGAAAAAGGGCATACGTTACGAGGGCGTCGGTCAAAGTGACACGAACAATGACGACTGCGGCGAGCACGGGAACACTTAAACGGCGCCGCCGGCAGTCCGACTCATCGACACCGGTTTTTTTTTTTGTTGTAAATGTATACCTTTTTGTACATTTCCCTTTTTTTTACACGAGACACGCGAGGCGAACAGTTCGACGGACACACGCCGCGTCGCGATCTACTCGCTCGGCGAATCCCGATCATGAGCGCGAATTGCGATCGGCCGTTTCCCACGTTGCCGCGGGAGTTCGTCGTACTCTTGTATAAATCACGTGGCCGTCGTTTGCAAGTCAATATTTGTAGAATTTCACTGACTCATAACACACGCGTTAATCGCCGCACTTACGATCTCTCGTCGTGATTGGAATCGCCCATAGTTGCTGTTCCGTTAACGATTCCTCGGACGCGCGGAAGAACTCTGCTCGACGTTTAGCAAGCTCGGCACGAAATTTCAATCACAAGTCTGACTAGTTGTTGTAAGGTAATGGGTTAAAGACGTTATCGTATCGAGCGCGCGCCTGCGGCGGATGTGTCTCAATTATTTGTTAGAGCCCGAGTTAGAGCTACGAATTTGAATAAAATATTGCAGATATTTATTAATAAATGTGGATTCCTTTCTTTTACGATTACTCGAGCCTCGCGAATTGCTTTTATAGCTGTCCGCGACGAGTCGCGAGGTTCCAGTAATCGTGTCTACTCTTCCCTAATTGTCCATTTCTATTTACAAGCTCAGGGAGACTTGGAAAGGATTTATTATATTCCTGGCAATCCTGTTTCAAGATGGCCGACGAAGACGACGTTGCACGCGCCTTTTTAATACCTAATCGAATTATGCAGTTAACGACCAGATTTTCCAGATTCGACAAGAAAAAAGAGTCGGAAGATATTACCACAATTCAGCGGTGAATTAATTAATTAAAAATATCCGATGCTCAAGAAAATAGTGTTATTCAAGAAACTGAACCCGTGACGTCGTAATTGATCTTCCGAGTTGCGCAACTTCTTGTTTACCATCCGTTATTCTTGGCAATATAATCACGAGACAAAGACAAAGCACCACGTCGCTTCACATCGATTTTTATTATTTATTATTGTCTATTATTTTTAATATTATCTAATATTATTCACAGTACCGTGATATATCTTAAATTTATATTAGTTCAAGAATGCTTCTCGTGATGAATATTCAAAGCCTACATGCAAAATTTCAATTAAACTACAATTAATGCATCAACCGAGATTCTAAATTGCGACTGGCGGGATTTTTGATTAGAGCCACAGGCTTATCATAGGTTCTTGCTCGTCCTAGCACTTGGCCGTGTTCGTTGTTTTTCGTGTCGAATAATCACGGAACAGAAACAAAGCCACGGTATCGCTCGGAATCGCGGGAATATTTCCGGCTGTCGGCCGATTACAGGGAAATATCGGGGATAAAGAGAGAGAGGAAGAGAGAGAGAGAGAGACGGTCCTTTTCTCTCGGTTTCGATAATTCTTCGGCCGCCGGCTACGGTAAAAATAGATGAGGGCTGAATAATGTCTCGTCTGAGCGTCCGGATGGAATCCACGTAACGTTCTGCGGCGGACAGATAGGAGTGCTCCCGCTGATCGAAAGCGCGAAATATAATAGTCCGCATTGGGTACTTTTGTTCTCTGATCGGGTATATCAAGTATTCCGGCCGAGTAACAAGTGGTGCACACGTCATGTCACCTGTCAGACGCAGGGCAACGCCGCGCGCGGCCCTCGCCGTCCCTGCGCCTTCCGCCAGCAAAACAAGGACGAGTATTCCTTGTCGATAAAAAGTCCCACCATTCACCGCGCTTCGAATACCCGTCTCGTCTTTTACTCCCCGCGAAATTTTCAGATCTTGCCGACGGGCGGGAGCAATTTCTCTCGAGGCGATGCGAAATGTCTCGTATAATCCGCGCGATGAAAGCGAATTTTTAAATACGTTTAAACACGTTTGTATGTATCTTAATATATCTTTAATATTAATTCCTAATTCTAATGGATTTTTCACGCGTTGCAATTATTGGAAAATAAAATAACGACTTCCTAATGGAGTTTTAAATATAAAACAGTTGTAATCGCTTTTTAATAATTTTAAATTCTTGAAAAAAATCAAATCCTATAGCAAATATTATAAAAACTAACCTTAAAAGTCGTTCATGATCTACGATTATTTTCTAAATGATTCTCTAACAAGTTACAGATACCCTAAAAATATTCTCAAGCTCTTTAAACATTTTTATCGTTCAGATGTTCCATCTATTTTTAGTGGAATTTATTAATTAAGCTGCGCTTAAGTGTCCGCAATTTCCATGGCAAGTTCGCATCGGTTAACTAAATGGCCGATTTTCACAAGTTGCCGCGCTGCGCCCCGTAAAAAAATTCCGAAAGCCGATTTTTTCCCGAGATTTACGTCAGTTATACGGGCGTCGACTCTTTTATTTTTTTTCAACAATTTCCAATAAACACGGTTAACGGAATCTTTTGTTTCCTCGCAATCGCAGCGAAGAACATTTATTAAATTTCAACCGGATACGGAGGGTTGCACAAAAGAGATTCCGCAGCTTTGTTTTTTAAGCTGTATATTTTTCCCCCCCCGTTACAGTTGACAGGTCAATTTGAAAATAACATTGTAACCGTTCGCCTTTTTAAGTAACGCGCGCGCAACGTTTCGGGGGGTTTGGTTCGATGTATAGTCCGGCCGGCTATGAAACGCGAAATTATCGACGAAAAATTGACGTTCTACTGGGAAACCGGGGGGTAAAGGAGGACACGCGAGAGTATTATGCGCTTGTTTTAAACGATTCGGCTGCTTGAACGTGACCCACCGCGAGAAATCCTAATAACGGGTTAATTGATACGGGGAAGAATATTTAATCATAGTTAATTCAATAAGCTCGATGGAGCGTCCCGCGCTGAAATTTATTCTCGATTTAATGCCAAGAGAAATTATTACATTAGCCGAGTTTAATCCAGCGCGCAGAAAAAAACTCGCCGGCCAGTTTTCCAACAGTGGGAGCAAAAATATGATGTATCGTTTCCATAATTATTTCCGTCTATATCCGCGAGCTTCGAGGTATTACGACGCGAACTGCGGGACGAAATTTTTAATCATTCTAAAGTCCATTAACTGTAGAAATCCAGCTTTTCCGGATACATAATTTATCATTCTATAATTACTTCACCGATTCGGATATTTCCAAAAATTGTCTACGACTTGTTATAATTATTATTATTATATTCTTCCAGCTTCCCAAAAGTATCTCAGATCATCTATATATTTTTATTCTCTATTATTTCCAATCTAAAAATATAGAAAGAATAATAGAGAAATATATAAACAAATAATTATCGAATTAATTGGCAATGGCTGCGATAATAATTGTCAACTCGTCTTCGACGCAATTACAGTCGAAACGTGCCAAATCCTTTCGAGAAATAAAAAAACACGAGGATCGGGGATGCAGACATTGGCGCCGCCATTATCGATAATCCAGCGCCGGTTCTTAGGCGGCGCCGTCAAACGCATCCGCGAAAAAAGATATTGATCTATTGACAGCGCAAACACGTTCGATTGGGACGCGAAGGGCGAACCTCCGTATCCGTCGAGATTGCGATTATCACAAAGGGACTTATGGATTATCGATAACGGGCGAGAATGAAAAGCGGAAACGACAGGTCACCACAAATGGACTCGAGTGGACGCGATGGCGGGCGGGTCCGCGTAGATCGATAAATTCCATTTAATTCATTCGGGCGGTCGCCTGTCGGCGAAGATAAATGGAAAATTTTGTACAAATATTCTACGGGACGTTTTTTTTTAGTGTTTTTTGGTACACTGACTTTCGAACCGTGCTCCCCCCTACCCTGTCACCGAGATTCTCGATACGATCGCGCAACCCCCGGCTCCGACGTATAAAACCACCCCCTTGTTTCTGTTAATGCGCGTGTAATTAACGCTGATTAACCAATTGTGGTTTTTTGAAAATTATTTTCAAACCGAGTGCTATGTTGATAATTAATATAAAATAAATTATTTATGATATCACAGCTTGGAGAAATCTTGTGAATTAACCCAATAATTGCTATGATCCCCAGTCAATATTGTTTATACCAGACGGTTTGCATTTTGTCTGATATTTTTGGTTTGCTTTCTATATTATAATTAAATACCCCTATGCATAAATACATAATTTAGAATATATAAAATAATTCGTACAATAGACAGAAATATAATTAAAATATATGAAGGATATATCATAATTTAAATATAATTATATCAGATTAAATTGTATAAAATTCAAGAAATAAAAATTTGATAGTTGACGGGTTAAAGTCAACTAAAAATTATGATAAACACATAGGCAAAAGAGAGAGAGAAAAAGAGAGAGAGAGAGGCGGATAGTCAACGAGGCGCTTACAAAATGTCTCGCTCTATAATCACGTTGCGTGACCATATGAAGGGAATACTGTATAATATAGAAAGTATTGGAAAGCAGTCGTCCCCCGTTGACTACTAATTCCCCTTTGTTTTATCAGCGGGCGCGAAGGGGCATATCGATGAGCGGATAGAAAAGACGAACGAGCCGCGTCGCATTCGATAAGACAACAAATGGGAAATATGCTCGCCGTTTGAAATATGCATTGCAAAATAAGGGAATAAGCAACGGGCGTGCGCGCCGTCTTCCTCTTTTAACCGAGCGCTGTCCCATCACGTCGAATGAAGAACCACGTCTTTCAAACGCTTTGCGTCTGGAGATCCTGTGCGCTCGCACAGCCGGTCCCTGTGGTATTGCTGCAATTGCATGCACTGTGATGGGACGGTGATTGGTTGGGAAAACAAAATGGCACGCTTTCCTCTCTCTCTCTCTCTCACATATGTCTACGCGGCTACGAGATTTCCTGCATTTTGCGTAACCGAGTGATACTTGTTGACAAGAATAAACGAATTAGAAACGGTAAAAGTTAAAAAGTCGATTATCTGCAATATTCATTTTTTCCAATTTAAGCAAAGGGAAACGAGTACCTGTAATTAACGCTGAATATCTGCAGCGAGAAGGTGTTCAATTAAAACGAGAATTCAATTATTAAATTAAAACTACGAAACGTTGAAGTGATTTCACTTTACTTTGTGACGACTGCAAAAAACTGCGCTAATTCTGATTCATGTGCCAATTAGGAAGATCAAATAGGATGATTAAAAAGTACAGATTAAACATTTATAAATGAGTATTTTATATTACTCTTTTTTCAAACTTTCTCCGCTTTAAACTGTGATTAATTCACGACCGCGGGGCTGAAGAGCTTAATTAAATATAAAGTACAATTAAATTCAATACTGTACAGGCTCTACCATTAATTAAATACTTCCGCGACTCTCGGTTATTATTATAATATTATCAAGAGCAATATATACAGTTCCTTGTACGCGGAGATTATACAGCAATTTAAGCACCTTCGATCCGCGACCATTAACGCGCGCGCGAGAATCGCCGCGACTTTCCCCGAAAACATTAAACAAACAACGGCTCCGCAAACAACGGAAACGTTGCCGTAAAAAACAACACAATCGCGCGTGAACCAGCAACAACGCGGAAAACAAACTTTCCGCGCGCAGCCTATTATTTTGCGTGAAGATCGGCACAGTTCAGCGATCGCTATTTGCCCAGTTTCGCGAGAGCGCGCGCGGCGCGTCGAAACCCTTTCATGAAAATATCGCGATAGCATCGTTAGCTATCGTGTATCACCTGGCCGGGCTATTCTGATCGTTGCTTTCGAATTCAGAATTGCTGGTGCGGTGCTCTACCGGGACGAGCCGGGATGAAAAATTCTGATAGAAAAAAAAAAAACAGGAAACAAAGAACACCGTCCACGAAATTACCGTGAGAACCGGTAATGGGGCGGAGGAGTCAATTACCTTCTGTTTTTCGCCGCTGAAAACTGTGTGACGATTTTACAAAATATTGGTCAAGAGTATACTGTATCAAATCGTTTTGCGAGTAATTGTGGAAATATTGGTGCGGTGAGAGGGGTAAGAGGGAGAGGGGTGAGATTATTTTAACGAGAATAAGACAGTTGGTATAAGTGTTAATTTTAGCTAGTGTTGTGTTAAGGGATGTCTATTTTTCTTTAGTTAAATATTGTTGCGAACTCCATTGCCACACTATACGTGGCGGTATTTTATCTTTTGACTACCCCATTTACAATAGTGTCCCGAATATTTAGAATACCATAATTGCAACGACACAATCATTGCTCGATCACGACTGTCGACAGTCCGTGGGTACAACAATTCCTTGGCAACCCCTATCTTGAGCTATTTCCTTAGAGGTTGTCCACTTCAGGGCAGCATCGCAAGTCGTCGTAACAATACTTATATCTTTTATAAAATTGTAGGCCTCGCGAGCTGAACGCCCCATTGGTATACGCTTTGAAAATAAACTATACGCGGCTAATTAATTGGCTACGCCACGGTGAAGGCTGCGCCACCCTAATTGATGCAGGGGATGACTGGTCCAGACGAAAGTTGACTGATTCTGTGTTGCACAGGAGTCACCGCAGACGTCAGCTTCAGCATCGAGCCCGGCATCGACTTCGGCGCCCCGTAGCCGGCAAGTTGTAAGCGGTCCGCAAGCAGAATCCAGACCGAAGCCGGCCGAGCTTCACTGTCAATCCGGTAATTAGTTTGCACGCCACGTTTTTGGACCACCGCCGATCGAATTCGTACGCGTAAGAGCGCCGCGCGTCGGCGGCTTCGCCGGTTCGACCGCCGATCTTGCGAATTCATAATGCATGCCGCATTCGGGGCACGTTGCCCGCTCACGTAACCCATGACAAAATTATGTACTACAACGGGTGCTTTCGCCGGCGCGTTTTAAAGCGCCCGTAGACGGGAAGGAAATTACCCATCACCAGAAACGACGCCGCCTGCTCTACCCCGCGGGGAAATTTCAGCGAACACGGGCGAGAGAGCCCTGTTTGTAAATAACGCGTTCGCCGGGCCAATTCGTTGGCAATTGATAGCCGAAGACCGCGTACCCTGTTACGCCGCTACGCTGTCTGGATATTTATCAATGCGTCAACTTGATATGCCGATGCTCGACGCGCGGACCACCCTTGCGAGTATGCTACACGCTCTGTTAGGGCGTTTGCCGTGGAACGTCCGTTCGCGCGGGATTTTCTTCTTCGAATACATAAAGTCGGTCACGGAGGTGTTCGCTCGCATTTTGCAAGCTTGTTAACAGCTTTGCTCTTACAACTTGCGGTGAAAGTGTCAAAGAGTTCTATAATTCTAGATAATCGTATTTATAAAATATAATATGTATTATAATCAGAAATAATCAAATGAAAAGTACAAAATAAATAAATACACGAAATAGATAAAAAGAACGAAATACTCTGTAAATATCAATAAAACTCTTTGACAAACGCCCAACTTTGTTAAATAAACTAGAACGCAATAAATGATATTTTAATCGAATATCGTTGCACTAGGAACCGTTCTACGAATTTCAATTAATTTTATTCGGAGCGTGTAATATTCTATGAATATTTAGAGCCATTTGAACGATTATAAATTCTAGTCTACACAGATTGCACGTGTGCTGCCACTGGCAATAGTATTCACGTCGGATGATAATTCGCGTATCCTCTTCTATCTTTGTATATGTATATCACCGATATTAACTTTTGCTAACGTATCTATTGGAAATCGTCGAGTGTCTTCCACACTGTTTCGCAATGACATTATAATGTTCTCTTCGGAGAAGTGAAAACTTCATTGACCAATCCGTGAATTTCTAAAAGTCATAATAAGGCGCCCCGATATGGCGTATGCATATTCGAATAACGAAGCGTCATTTATGTATCTGGTTTGATTGAATTTTCACATGACTGCCGGCCGGACGATAACGATACGATTCATACGGAGAAATTATGCAACGAAATAAATAATTGAAATAATGAAACCGTGATTGACCCGACCGGGCCGCATTGATAATGCTTATTTTAATAATAATGCGTTATCGATGCGGAACTGTTTAGCTGGCAAATATTATTCTATGAATACTATGCACGAAATCTTTGCGTACTCTACGACAATGAACATTGTTGTTTCGTGAACGAAGAGGAATTCCCGTATTCCTGACATTTTCTACCTCTCGCGATCTAGAACGATCTTAAAATACACCTGCCAATTATACTACTCGACAAATCCAACCTACGCCCCTCTTATACCTCGATCACAGATTCAGTGAGACTGGAAGTACCGCCGTTTCAATACAAACAATAACTTTCTGTGTCAGGAAATACTTTTACCGCGCCGTTCTTCGACTTTGCAATTGGTTCAAATCACTTGAATATTTTTAAGCCTTTACAAGCACTAGTTATTTATAAAACTTGCATTGAAATAACAAGAAATTGTTTAAATTACATTTTTGAATGTTTATAGAGTAATTCATTGATACATTATAGTGTTATTTTAAACATTATTTCGACTAACGTGCTACTTTATTTTAGGGGTTGGTTTTCGCCACTTTGCTCGAAGCCAACTATTTCAAAGATTTCTTTCCACGAACTTAATACAAAGAACTAACGAAATAATAATTATTATTACTTAAAACCCCTTTATCTAAACTAGATATTTATTTCCTACTTTCATGTCAAATAAAATTCGATCAAGTCCGATAATAAAATAAGAAGGAAGTCAGCTGGTTTTCAGAGCAAGAAGAAGACAAATCGAGACGTCACGAGCACCGTGATACTTCTGCCAGCCGATGGTCATTCCCGACACGTAATATAGGTCTACAGTAGTTACGAAACGGAGAAGCAATAACCAACGAAACGAAATCGTTTCGTATCGCTTCGTATTCAAGATGGTCGGGCGGGCATCTCGTAAACGTGCGGCCGCATATAAAGACGGATGAAAGACACGGGCAAAGGCCAGTCAAATTTTTCGGCGCGAAGTTAACGGTCTTGGCCAGCGACTATGGGGCGAACGATAACGAGATCCTTGGTTCGTCAGCAAACTTTGAATATTATTCATTCGACGCGAACGCGAACGCGCGCCGGTTACCCTGTCGGTCCAGGCATCAGTCTTCGTTTGTTTCAAAACACCGTGTTCAAATTTAAATACTCATCGCTCGTTAAATATTCATTAAACATCCGTCGCCTCGAATCGGTTCGGGGGATATTGTTTGCTTCTGGCGCGGACCAGGTGTTCAGATTCTCCGATTATTGTGTCCTTTATTCAGTCCGGGCTCGCGGCCATCGGTACATTTTAAAGCGAACTTTCATTTGCAACGGCTTTAATTGTTCGCAAATGACGTAACGACGTCCTCAGATTTTTGTTTCAAGTGTATACTAGTTTACTAAGATCAATTTCGAATATGTGGATTACTTGATAGGAGTCACGGTGCCTAATAAATAAATAATTAAATGAATGAGGTGAGGCATTTTTAAAAAATTGTTAAAAGTCAAATTGTTGCCACGAGTCGCAAGTCACATAAAATGGAAATGCTATAAGTCAGAACAATTATTTCAGAGATATAATTAAAATAGCTTCGAGTGCAAAGGGTCGAAAGATAATAGAACAATTACTGAAAGGTTAAATTATTACATAGATTACTTTAAATTTAACTATTTTCATGAGAAACACATTCGGATTGTGACTCCTTTCATAGTAACCTACATATATGTACATCGTCAATCAGTCGTCGCCAAATTAAGAACGTGCACCGTGAAACACATAGCCACCCCTCGCAAACCCTTCACCGTTCGTTACTGTTTTCTTTGACGCGTCGCGTAGCGCGCGATCAGCGGAACGTCGGGTAAAATCGCACGGACAGCTAAGCCATTAATTGCTTTTCCATTTTCCAGTTGACCCTCGCGCTCCTCTGTATCGGACTGGCAACATCAGATTTATCACCATATAAACCAAGGGGATGGCGTCCTAATGGTCAACGCTTTAATCCCGCCAACAATCGATTGCATGCGTATTACGGGCCCCCCGGATTACCAGCCTATGAACCGCCAGACTCGACAAGCCACCCCCCGATTTTCACCAGCACCACCGCCGCCCCGAAAACCACGACAACAGCGAGAACCACAACGACGCCGCGTACCAGGGAGCCGACGACGCCCTCCGGCGCTCCCGAGGAAGACTTTGACACGAATCCGGCCGTGGCCATCGCGAATTCCTTCGCCTTCAATCGACCCGTTTACATTTACAACACCTACCCGTTCCTGCCCGGCCACGTTCTGCTCAAGTAACTTAAACCGTTCAACTATTCCGCGCCGAAATATCCTCTCGCAACATTGTCGTCGAATCGACGGCGCTTCGTCGCCGGAGAAAAAAATGGCCCCGCGGAAACGGTCCAGTTGTTCCTTCTTTTAACAAATACATGTGACATCGCTTTAGCTAAGCCGAATAGTTTTGTCGGCGCATACGGAATATTCGTTTCGGCGAGATCTACTTATATTTTATAATGTATTTTGCTATGTTTTTACGAGGCCGAGACGCTCGGCTTGATCGGATGAATGGGTTTGTCCTAGCGATAGAGAGAGAGATTGGAAATGTTGGGTGTCCTATTGAAGGAATTGCGATTCATTAACACTAGAACTAGCCACGTTGCACAGCCGGACTACTGACACGCTGATATCGCCGCGTGTCTCGCGCGATGATAGTTCGCTCTTAAACTACTCTATTCATGTTCCGGATTAGTGGTCATCAATCAGAGATTTCAATTGCCCCCACCGAGCAGTGTAACGTTAGCGAAATGTTGGGCTAATCGTCGCAAAGGGCGCAATTTATGCGAAGGCGTGGCGAATAAGAGAACGGTACGGCGGAACATAATTGTTTGTTAATAAAAACTAAGGCGGATTATTACGCGCGGCATGTTAAAGCCGTTTACGTATTTTGCGCAAGGGTACGCTTCTGCTGGGATCTCTTGCTCAAAGTACAAAGTCTTACCTCCAAATGCGATAGAATGGGAATTGGGATTACGAGAAAATCGATAAAGCCCTATTACATGAAAGGAATATTCGACGATAATAGGATGTTCGCTCCTACAAAGGGTTCTCCGCGATAAAATCCGGCGCGAAGATGTTGTCGAATATATAACTTAACTATCAAACTCGCAGCACTCATAAAATTAATTGGAACACGTGCTGCGTCCCATTATCGCAATAAAATTCGCCAGGAACGCCTCTATATCAAATAAAGAAAGTGTATTCCATCCGAAATCAAAATTGCGGAAAATAATATTCCATATGCGCCAATTTAGTTGTTCCTTTAAAAAATATTCGCGCGCAAGTACAAACTAAAATTAACACGATTCCCGTCTACTACTCTGTAAGCATTAAAGACCCAAACGTATTTATCAAACAATATCTGGCTCTTTTATTTTCCAACGTAGGATTCGTATAAAATAAATTACAAATGATCTTCATTCAAACGGATTTGAATCTGAATCGAATTCTAATAAATACGTGGCATTTACCATTAGTAATAATACAATCGTGAATTAAATAGAAGATGCTGAATGGAATGTTCTAACACTTCGTTTTTAAAAATGCGAACGCGGGAGTTCTCCGGCTCGGCTCGAATACGAAATCGAACCGACGTGTCCTTCGTAAATTGAAAATACCTCGGAAAAATCAATGGAGCGACGACTATTTATACATACACATATAGCGAATCCATCTGTTAACGTTAAAACGATCCTCGTACAATTAATATTCCATTCAGTTATCAACGTTTCAGGAAGCAACAACTATAAAACATTTGCATTAACATTCTACGATATAGGAAATCGTGTGTGCGCACGTAAGTATACACCTCGCCGGCGCTCCTTTCCGGAAGGGAAGAGGCGCCCGGTTTGTATTTATTCCTCCCCCGAGAACACCGCGCGCTGACAGTTTTCTCAAAAGGTGGAAATAACGCAGCGAATTTTCTGCATGGGACGTGGGCGCAATGCGATAACGTCGGGCCGCGCTATAAACGCGTTCTTTACACCGGTGTTGCGAGACACTTTTTCGAAAATTTCCATACAAAATATCCACGAGACAGAAAAAAAGAGATCCGATGTTCTTTGAGCAACGCGACGCGCGTACTACCAGGGCTCGGCGACGAAAACAACTTTCCTCGTCGTTTACCCCTTTACAAAACTATATAACGGCGCATCTTGCCGCGCGCATCGGTGCAACAGTGATTAGCAACTATTTCTATCGACACCGAGTTTCTTTCATACATTACTTTTTCGTGTGCGCGGTCTGCCGGCGGCAAACCTCGCCACAGGATAAAACGTCTCGAAGCACGTCAGACACGATAAAATCACAAACTCTAACCGAGATTCTAGTTTCTCTAAAAAATATACACACATATGTATTTATAACTCTCGCGGCATTTTTAAGAATCGCTAATGACGGACTACGATCGTCTACGGTGGTAATCTGATCTATTATTGCTAGCGTTCGACAGCGTACTCGCACGTATGCTACTTTGCAGTTAAACGTGTCGCTGACTTTCGCACAGAGTCTACTTAGCTGTCAACCCCATAAATGATTTTAACGTTGCAACATTCTTAGAATTAGATCCACCTAGACTAACAAATATATTGTCCTCTTAGATATGTAAAACACCTGTTTCAATTACACCGTTTATACTCTCTAATCGAACCGCTATAAAATTACTCTAAAAATAGTGTCGCGATCCGCGAGCTTAACGCGTTCACTGCTATCCTCTATAAAAGCCTGACATTACGCAGATAGACTGTGCTAAAAATCAAAGCGGCAGTGAAAGCGTTAACCATCTGGATACTGTATTATCAAACAACAATCTTTCTCGAAAACGATTCTACTGAACAATGTCCTATTACAATGTACTATTACAATTATTTTAAATTGACCAGTGTCCTATCTATCGAAGGAAATTGACAACCCTGTGTTTTCGGTTTCGACGCGAAGCCAGCGTTGAAATCATTCTCTTGAAAAATCTGCGGAATACCTCGGACCGTTTGAACTGCAAAGACGCTGGCCGTGGAAGTGTCGCTGCGACGTTATTGACTTCGATTGCAGGGATTCGTTGCGGTATCGTTAGAACGTGAGAAACAAGGACTGCGACGTCCTTTGGCAGGGTCCTCTGCGCGATACGCTCTCGACGTACAGCAGCGGCACGCTCTCCGAGTGTTCACAGCGGTCGGGACACTTGGCCTCGCGACACTTGCATCCGATGTCATCCTTAAGTTCGCAGCTTCTCGTGTAATGGTGATGCACGTTCGAACGCATCAGCCCCAGACTCGGATGCCGGTGCGGCTCGCCTACGTCCTTGTCCGCAGCCACGAAACGCGGGGCCAGGTAGTCGACGCCCGAATACTCTGCGAATCGCAAGCATGGTGGTTTCACAGACCGGCAAATTCAGATTTTCGGGCTCGCCGTGGGGGATGGTGTTCCTCCTCGCCCGGCAATCAGCGGACTCTCGCGGAAATATTTGCGGAGAAACGTGTGCTTGTTAAATATGCTGATCGATTTCGGGGCGATGCAACACGCGGGCAATGTTAGAGGAATCAACGGAGGGTGCCTTCACCTTGCTGTTAATCAGCTGGCAAGCTACGAGAATAGGTGAGTCAAGGGTTGTTGCGTTTGGTCAAGAGACGAAAGGATTTGTCGGAATTGTTTTTTCTCTTCCAAACTGAATGGCTCAATTATTATTTTTATATTTGGTGGTGACATTTTATAATAGACTTAATATAAACTTCTTAACCCATTCACTGCATAGGGATAAAAAAAAGTAATGGCGTCTAAAACAGATTTCTTTGAAATAGGGTGGCCAGTGAATGCGTTAAGTGAACAATGAAATAATTGACAGGGCAAGTACAGAAAAGCGTGGTTTTTAAATAGGTAACTAAATTCAAATAAAAATCTAAGAAACATTGACTGTAGTTATTATCATTATTAAAAGAGTGTTACTTAAATATTTAGTCGTTTCACAAAAAAACGAAAAATTGTAATAAAGCACTGACTTTGCCTTTTTACAAGTCAGTAGTGAAATCAGTTATATAATAAGTAATATAATAAGTAAGTTATATATATAAAAAAGCACAGCGCATATATTAAAACCAATTAAAAATTCGGCAATCCCAGATGCAAGAAGTAATTAATTATTTCAGTGACAGATTATCCAGATTAATTAGTATTATTACGCTAAAACTTGTTATAAAGCGACGCAAAGAAACCAGAAGTAAATGATGTTAGATTTAAAAATAGTGCAATTAAAGATTAGCAATTGCGGAGCCAAATTATGAACGAAAAAAAAATGATTAAACGCTTTTTCAGTCAAATTAACAATTTGATTAAACAACAGATGAAAAGCGAAAACAATGCATTAGAAGTTTTCAAAGCACCTGTATCAAGGGCATTAAAAAAGTTCCTGGATGTCATGAACGAATAAACACAACGGTGAAGTTCTGAATTTTGTTAATTACAAAGCATGGCGTTCTATTTATAAAAACTAACCGCTAACCCAGGAACGTTTCAAACGACCCTCGTATGTTTCACCAATTTCATGACCGTGATAGGAGTACCGTGCAAAAAAGGAACTGTGCAATTGTGAAAACATGCGAAAAATCCCAGTCCGGTGATGCAGCACGTAAGAGAAGAATAAATAGAGGCAATCGTTTGTTTGAGCAAAAGAATTATGCAAACATATCTCCTCCAAATATTGAATTCATTTTTACCAAGTGCTCTCTCCCTCTCTCTCTGTCCCCCTCGACAGCAGACGGATTCGTGTTTTATTTTTCCGAAAAGCTTTCCATGGAAAGTTTCAACCGCCTTCGTGAACACAGTTTACAAACTGACACGCACGTGTTTCAATAACCACATGGAGAAACAGACTCTGTTAGTTAGATGTGAAGGATGCACAAATACCTGTTTACCGACCATTCTGACAAGCCGCCTTATTATCCGCGTTCTCTCTAATACAGTTCTCGTCGTCGTCTTTAACGAACTTTATTAGGAACATCATCAGTGCTCCAACTATGGGTGGTATACCTGCTAGGAAGAATGGCAGATCGTAGCTACCTAAAACAACAAATTGTAAAATTTATATTATAATATTATAATGCCTTATTAAATTATAATACCAAGGTTGTGTCAATGACAAAAATTGATCAAATTAAAAAGCTCCTTGACATTGGCAACCGCATCAACAGAGGTGCATGAATATCGAGATAAATGGAACGAATAAAAATGATCGACTATATTTACCAGTGTGATCATACAGAAGACCAGCGATTGGCGGACCCACAGTCAGAGGTATCGAGCACATGCCCAACAAGAATCCAATGGCTTGAGTAGCTCCCTCTCGGCCGCATATATCGAAGGCGATGGGACCCAGCAGGGATATAAAACAGCCATCGAACAATCCCATTGCCAGAGAGATAAGTAACAACACCATAAAGGAAGGTGTGACGGGGAGAAGCATGGTAAGCACGCCAATGCTAATAAAAGATATCTGAAACGAAAGAAAAATTCGAACAGAATGTAAAACATTTGCAAAAATATTATAACCGGTTCACTAAAGGCGCAACATTATTGATTTACCTGTTGCAAAAATATTCGGTCGACTTTCGGCAGATCGGCGATGTAGCCGAAAATCAATCGACCCAGACCCGACGTGATGCCGATGCACATGATCGGTAGTTTCCCGTCCGCGTCCTTGAATACTGTCTCAACGAATTTCCCTATATGAACATACGGGACGAAATACCTGAAACGAACATTCTCATTGATCTGCGAAGCCCATGTCATTTTATACGGTCGACGCTTTCGCTGCGGTCGTTTCTTTTACAATGGTTTGAATTACACGGCGTGTAACTTGATTGCCGCCGCGAAACGAGTTCCACTTTCGCAACCGTGGCCCGAGCTGCAACGTTTCCGCGGCGTCTGAAATTATTTTATGCGACAGCTCCCTATTGTCTCGATATCAACGGCGGCTGTCGCCGTGTCGCCCGCGAAGCTGAACAGCTTAGCGAACAAGACGTGGAAAAAAAGAGATTCCCCTCCGACGATCACGCGATCGTTCGCGCGAAAAAGCTGCAGCGATAGCATCGGCGCGGATCGTTCGCTGTGATTTCTCCTCTAGCCCGGGGTGTCGCTGTACTAACCCGAACAGCGCCAGGGGAATGGAGCTCGCCCAAACCACGTATCGTTTCTTCTTCCATATCGAAACGTTCACGATCGCTTTCACGCAGCTTTTGATGTCCGACTTCGACTTCAGCTGATTCCTTGGCTCGGGCGTGACTAGAAAAGTAATTACGTGTAATTCGCCGCTTTGCCAGTCGATGCGAAAATAATTGCCACCTCCAAACTACAATTTTCTACGATATCAACGCTTCACCGCCAAGACGTCCGCATTAATTTACAATTTTCTAAGGGGAATAACACGCGAAATGTAACAATAGCGAACGCTCGCGACATGATTCTCAGGACGTTAATTGTAACGAATGTTCGGTGTAAACTACAAGCTCGGTTTTCAGGCTCGTTATAAGCGCGTTGTAATCTTCACCGGGTCATGCGGGTAACAAGACAAGCAGCCTAATTAGTCAACTTCGATTAAAATCTGTTTTCTGCGAGGTACCGCGTCGATAACGTTAGACGTTATTCGATGAATAGCTCGGTGATCCTACAAACGGAAACAATATGTATTTAATTAATTACTTCCTGAGTAAATTGTAATAAAACCGCCTTGTTATTTTTATAAATTATTTTCGAAACTCTTACTATGATAATATAAACGATTTCAAAAAATTATAAAGCAATTGCATCTAGCGTATCGCCCACGCATCTTTAGAAACCCGTATGCTAATCTACCACAAAGTTGCGCTATAAGTCACGGCGAACAATTCTCGCCATAGGTCAGTCGATAGAGGGGGGAAATAAGAATAACAAGGAGACACCGAACAGTAAATTATTCCCGGTGGCTATTCGTCCGTAGACTGCAGACGTATTATGCAAATTTCCCGTTTCCGCGAAGTGTTTGCCGAAAACTGGCGCGCGAGCCGCAGAGAAACGGTGAAGCCGGGGCTATCGTAGTTATAAGTTATACTTACAAGGGATCGGTTTGAAAAGGATCGCGCAGGCCATAACGATCGCAGTGAGCACGGCCAAGGATCTCAGCGCGCCTTCTAATCCGAATCGGCGGAGTATCACCTCGATGAAATACGGCATGAGGGTGGTGAATATTGAACTTCCAGCTGTGACGATACCGTTCACCAGACCCAAATATCGTTTGAAATAATGCCCGAGGATCGCCAAGCTCGGCGTGTAAGCCAAACTAGCGCCGAGTCCGTACATCACCCCGTAGGTCAGATAGAGCAACGCCACCTGAATGAAAGAAAGAAATTATTACGAATTCAATCTCTCCCTTTTTATGGAAAATTATTCCTCCGGTACAGTGTTCTATCTAATGTCAATATTGGATCTACGTAGCACTAAAAATTACTATTTTACATTACTTTATAATTATTACATTACGTAATATATAATACTATAGTAATACGATAACATATATCAGGACCGTATATAATTAAAGTACCAAAGTTACAGTCTACCAAATAATTAAAAATCGTCACAATGTAGAATATACAATCTACAATATTATAGTACATGTATATTTGCATTAAAATTTATACATTACAATATATAAAAAACGATACAAAAATTGAGAGAACAATTTGTCTTAATGTCATCATCATATAATCATAAATCGTTTCACCACCCCCTCGGTGATAATAAATTAAAAAGTCGGTTATTTAAAGTCGATTAAAGCCGAGAAAATGCAGAAAATCACCTTGTCGGAAAACATCGACGACAGAAACATCCCGCCGGATGCTAGAGCACCACCCAGAAACGTTGTCATCTGGATGCCAATTTTGTCGGTGAGGATGCCAGAGACCGGCGATAAAAAGAACGTGGTACCAATGGTTAATGATCCAACCAAAGCTATAGTAAAAATACATTCGGGCATCAGTAGATATAAACAATTGCGCTTCCTTAGAATTAATCGTGCTGGATGAGTTTGGCATGAGTTGCATCTGTTAGCGAATCATTCAATGATAGCGACGCAATGCTGAATTACATAAAATATTTTACTGTATTAGCATTTGTCGTTTATTTTATATCGACGGAATGTTAAGTTAATTTATTTCATTCTGATAAAGTATGTTTGCACTGTAACAATTTTAAACAAGTCGAGTTTGAAAATAAAACAGTAGTTTTATTCAATATTATTTATATTATATTAAAATAATATTAAAATGAGATTGTTCTATTTTAATTGAATGGTGAAAATATAAGAAAATATAAAACTTAATATTAAATCAATTAATATTGTATACATGATATATGCATGCACTTATGTTCTGAAGTTTAAGTATAGCCTCTGCTAGGTTACGGAAAAGTGGGTTGCAAATTAATGTCACGTTAATAAACAATAGAAGATCTTGGCGCATGATCTTAGACATCGTTCATTGCCCGCATTGCCTCGCAAAGGTCTAGTTTTCCTTCAAAGAGTAACTACCCCTAGATTAATATTATTTGACCCTCGTTACTATTAATGTCCCACGTAATTGTCGACTAATTCAGATCCAGGTTGTCCCGAGCATTGACTCTACGGACGATTAGGCTGATCGATCAGGTTTAATTGATATGCAACCCTAAGTAGTTATTTCATGCCGCGTTTAACAATGATTAAGCCTAAGAAACGGCCAATACGCAGAATTCAGCGTCGAAGCGCGGCGTTTGCATATTCAGGCCACGGACAAATTAACAAACGGAATTATACTGCACGTTATTGGCATTCTTATCGACAGAATATGATCCCGTGGCTTACATAATTTGCTAATTGTTCGTAAACATCTGCGCTGCCAATTAAATCGCTTGCACCGAGTTCAAAGCATTCTTTTAAAAATCGCTATATTACTAAACTCCCTTTTACATATGTTTAAACAAATTCGAATTAAAGGGAAATTTCTTTGGCCAATTAAAAGATTACTTCCTGTAATAAATATAATAAAAATACTGCCAAACGCGATAAAATAGAGATAAAAACGGTATCTCCACCCTCAACGATTTAGTTAAAAAATAATGTAACTATGCTCCTAAATTATTGTAATATATCCAACTCTGTCGTATAACATTTCCAGTCGAATAGTCGAAGTATTTTTACTCCAACTGCCTCTGTTTTTCTTTTTCGCAAAAGTGGAGCGACGAATTTATTATAATTTCCGGTTCTGCCGAATTTTTTGAACGTGTCGCTGGAAGAAAAGATCCGCAACAACGTTGCTTTTATTTATCTTTAAAGCGATTGCGAGGGATCGATAGAAAAACAGACCGGAAACAAATGAAAACAAAATGTGAATGAAGCGGAGACGGTTCAATGATCCGTCGTTAAAACTAACTATTAGATAATACGTTATCGACGGAAGAATTCGTAAATACTAAAAAATGGGAAGATAACGCGGTTCGTTGACTGCGCCGAACGACCACGTGGGACAGAGATCCAATAGAAGCAAACAGCGTTACTTTTTATTTCTCTTTTAACCGCGAGCATCTATTGTGCTCGTTTCGATTGCCTAGAAAAATATTACGCGACAACGACCAGCAATAAAGTATCTCTCCATTGACGAGATTTTCCCGATCGGTCTTTATTAATTCAGAATCATTGGAATGAATCGCGTGCCCCGGTCTAAACATTTTCTCTAATATCACGGCGATTCAGCGATGGTATGCGAGCCAGTGGGATACAGAAAATGTCGCCATGCATCGAAGCCGAGAAAAATATTGCTCGCACATGCGTACCATATAATCGTCGTGCATAATTCTCTTGTAAACGGAGAGACGACAGGGCGGCTTAATTTTTAAACCGCATATTATCCCCAACATTGTGCTATTTGTTTTATTAAAATAAAAAATAGAAACTAAACAGCGACGCTGAAAAGTCTACTTTTTCATTAAACAATTAACGGTAATTTCTATTAAAAATAAATAAGATAACCTAGGCGAAGAATTACAGTTTCGAAAATATTTAAAAATGAAATTCATTTCACTAGCGAAACGTTAAAAATTGTTCCGCCGGTACGAAATGTTAAACGCGCGAAAAATTTAGGATACAGCGAATACATTAACCGTTCGCCGTGTTTTACGGTGTATTATAATGACGTGAAAAAATTCGAAACAATGACCTACTATGCAGAAAATTTGCGGCGCCGTGAAAATATGAAATAATAATGACGAAACTGTTATTCGCGTGCACGTGGAGCACACTCCGCGTTAAATATCCATAAACACGTTAACTGCTGAAAGTTTCACCGTTAAGGCGGCATAGTAATAATAAAAATTCCGAGTTAAATTTCTGTACGAGATAATGTACTATATTCTATGTATTATACATCAAATATAGATGTATACATGCACTGCAAACATTTCCACAAACAAAAGCAATGCTATAAATTTACAATTAACCCCTTTCACTTATTTCGGATAGAAAATCAATTTAAAAATGCAACCAAATTCTTTAAAATTGGAAGAAAGTTTAAATTCACCCTTATCGAACCACCACATGGTCGTGAAAGTTTCATGAATGTAAAAATTATCTAATTAAAATCCCAATCCACCATCGCGCGATTCAAAGATCTCAGAAGAACGTCGGCACTCCTCGGCATCGCGTACAATGCACCGGTAAAAATGATCGTGCGAGCGCATTGAACCATTCTAACGAGTGCCAGAGCCCAGAAGCGGAGCTATTACAGCAACAATTACATTCAAACAACAACGTTATCGCGGCGTGAAATCATGGAAGTTGATCAAACAAGACTCACCAGCCTTCGAAGACGCCGCGGTCTCGCCGGACTCCAGCAGCCGTTTCTGCAGCTCCAGGTAGATCAGCGAGTACGTGTTAATGACACTGAACAGAACACCGTTGATGATGAAGCTGCCGATCATGATCATCCACGCGCGCATCCCTCCGTCCGGCGGTGCGACGTTGTTCGGCCGGCTCGCTTCCGGATCGTGCCTCGTGTTGTTCGTCAACGTCTGTTCGGTGTCGTCCATGCCTGTCTTCTTCAACAGCCCGGTGCTCCCGATCTTCACAGAGACGGACCTGCTGTCCGGCTCCAACAAAGGATTCCCTTCCACGCTCACGTTCGAGTTCTCTTCCGACGGCTGGCCGTCCCGCGCGTCCTCGATCGCCCCGCTCGAAACATCGCTGGAACTTCGCTTGCGTTCGGCATTCTCGGCGAGCGTCATCGTTCACTTCGTTTTTGATCCACTGCACCGTCCCGGTCCCGAGGGTGTCTGCGACCTGCAAAAGGGAGAGAGAACCGCCGTCCAGTCTCTGCTCTGCGCTTCTTTTTCTCTTCCGATCGCTTCGGTTCGGAGCCGACCGAACCGTTTGCTAATGGACGCATTTTTGTGGGGAGCCAAAGATGCTATGATTATTCAATTTTTAGTTTTAGTAAAATAGCCTTTTAAATAATAAAATAACCGAAAACGATGCATCGTCCAGCTTAAATAGACGATGCAAAATATTGTCAATGTTCATGCCACAAGTTGGTCCTTGAATTAATGTACAGTATCATTAACCCTTTGCACACTCGAAGCGATTTAACTACAAATATAAGGCAATTCGTCTATCTTGTACTATTTCTATTTCACGCGACAAAGTGTATTTTCATAGAAATTGATTCTCATACCAAGTTTCACATCAATATTCATTGATTCAGCATATGTATAAACATTAGTGACGAACAACGTGTTAAGAGCGTCGAGTTTTGCGCATAGCGCCGAAAGCCGACTAGAATATCATTCCGGAAGCTGAATGGGGCGTACATATGTATATCCCAGCGAATTGGTAAAAGCTTTCTGCGAGATCAAAGCATCAAACGAGACACAGGGAAACACAATACGCGGACGCGTTGCACACTGCCCGGGGTCTCTTTATTTATGTTTTACAACGAGCACGGTGATCCGCAAAATTATGTCGAAGCAGTGTACAGTCTCGCCTGATTAGAGGAGACGACGGCGGATGCGTTTTAATTACCTCCGGTTCGAATGGTTCTTGGAACGGGCACTTCTTAATGCTCGCGAACGACAGTTCTGTATTAAATAACCGAGTGACGTGAACTCACGAGACTGATAATGCCTCGTAGGAAAATATTGGGACAACTTAATCGCGTTATCGGTGTGACGTCGATATCTGCATATGGAAACGTATACGATTCGACGTGTATTAGAAACGATTCGGAAAAGTTGATATTTTTATGGTATGTACGTCAGCGGAAAAGTGAAGACGGTATCAATACTTTTTACTAGTTGCGACTATACTATACGCTTGACTTATGTGGGCACCTGACAGTGTTAGACGTACTGTCGTGCAGGAAGCACAAGCGTAATGATAAGAAGTTATAGGCAAATAGAGATAGCTTTCAGAAACGAGTTTGGAACAGTTCGAAGAAGTTGGAACTTTTAACAACGGCATAATAATATCTATTCAATTGTGTCAATTGCTCTTTATCGCCGGCTGTCGTATCTGCGATTAAAAATGGACGGGATTAATAGATTAATATTTTTATCGGCTCGGTAATAAGTAGACCACGGATTTTTATACGAAATTAATATTGCCCGAGGTAATTTTAAAACACGTATTATACTTGTTCTGGTTATTCTTTCCAAAAATAAAATAAAATTGTTTAAAATATCCCAAATTCGCAGTGTTCTCGTTTCGCGTTATTAGAACTGCTAGTTTGATCAACACGTCATTATAAATAATAGAAAATGGCGGAAAACCGTGAAGGAGTTAGAGCTGTTCGAGAGTTTAATCCGATGATGCGGACCTCAAGCTTTCCCGAGGAAGAGCTTTCGGCAAAATCTAATGTACCTCTGCCCAGGCCAGAAAATCGAAGCAGTTCCTTTCTCGTGTGTAACAGAATTTGATATCGAGAAATCCGAAGAGTCTCACAAATGTATTGCTAATATGAAATTTCATCTAGTAATAGGTGTTACAACTACGGTTACAGACACCGTTTGGTCTCTCCTCGATTATCGATATCAGTCGCCACGGGTGATTCAACTTTTCGCGTTACGTTTACCTTATTTAGCACCTTCTCGCGCGCCTACGTTCGCTTAAATCAACGCTATCGATACGTAGCATAATCTCCGCGTTGTTATCGCTTATTGAAAGCAAATAAAAAATCATTGCGTCGATCGACGAACGATGAACTAATTTTAATTTTAAAAACATGCAGAGAAACAAGTATATGATAAGTATATTTTTAACGAAGCTCCTAACTCTATTTTAACAGTTTATTGCGTTAACTGTGCTTGTGCATATTTAATATACATTGCAGAGTCTCGATTAGTGCGACACGAATATTCGGACGTGGACGTGTTTCCATTTGCTCAGCGACTGAGTCAGCAACTGGCCGACACTGATTCTGTCCGCACTAATTGTTCAGCACATTAATGAAAGCAACTTTGATATCAATAACACGAGAAACAGTAATCTTCTTGATATTATTAATAAATTCCGATCGCAATAATTCTCCTTGTAAAAACTGTAACAGACGGTAAATATAAGGCTAGAGACAGGCATGCGCGAACAAGTAAAAGGTGACAAGGTAACAAAGATAACAAACAGGTAAGAGGTGTTGGTTTTGTTTCTCTTTCCGGTTGTGCAAAAGGTTAATGGAGGATAATCGCGGTACCCTTATGTGAATACGATTTGACTCGATACATACATCTTGTACAATGCACGCTCATCCGACAAAGTAACGATTGCCAATTGAGACGGAGAAATGAGAGCATTACATTGTACCCACGTTGAAAACGTAGCAAATTTTGAGCGCGCTGCCTGCCCGGCTGCCAGAACATAATCAGATTATTTAAGCGGACCGTCAATGCAACTTTCTAAGAACATTAAATAGTCGAGTCTAATTCAGGCGAGCCACCGAACCTAATGATAATATAATGGAGCCAGCAAATGATATCATAATATGTAGACGGTTAATACTTGGGGAAAAAAAGGAACCAAAGACGTCTTTGATTCTACAGCGAAATAAATTCTACTTGTAAACAAATTCGAAACTGAAACTACTGTGATTTTCACGACAGATTAAAATTTGCCATCTGCGTGTGCATCCAAAAATTATGGTTGCACTCCGATTAAAATGAAGATTAACATTTTGTTCCACCGATCGTCACTCGGGTAATTGCAAACCTTGTGGACTAAACAAATGCCAAGCTAAGCAAGATCAACGCATTATTTATGCGCATATTTACCAACAAGATAACAAACGAGTTAAATTGGTTGTCAGAATTCCTATTGTACGTTTGCTTATCTTGTCCGCGCTGATTCACCGTTTGATACTCTTATCAGCAAATGTATTTTTATCGTATTAATATGTTTGCGTAATCGACAGCCTAACATATCTGTTTACAATCGTATTTACTGTGATTTAACTAATGACATGTGACAGAAGAAAGCGCCAATCAATTTTTGAGAAGATTAAATACTCCTGCAATTTTATACGACCATTTTTATAAATATCACAATCGTCCATATATTACTTTATAAAGAAAAACAGAAGCTATGAAACGAATGTGCTGATGCAAATAAAAAGAAGAATGTTAGCTAGCAGAGAGTTTGCAAAGACAAGCGTTTAACATTAGTCTGACGATTAAAGGACGTTTCTCCTTCCTGCTAGGGCAGCTCACGTTCTTATCCACGAGTTAGAAACATTCGAGAAAATTACAGTCTTGTTAACCGCAAGTAGAAAAGTAAACACAACGATGATACTTCTCAAACCACTGTAGCGTAATTCAGAATTGTATGAGGAAGCTTAATAATTAGGTAACTACAACCGCCTCGTCGGTTTTGGATGATAAACCGCGCTAACGTCGTCATACTAATTCTGTAGAACTCTCATACGATTGATCAATGAATATTTACAATTCCAAAATTGACGTCATTTCAAAACTCAATTGTTTCATCGAATAAGTCGACTGTAGTATAATAGTAAAAATAGTAAAAAGTTACAGAGTTCTTTTATATCAATTTTTCTTCGTATCTAGCACAATGTTGCATACGTATATACAATGGATATCAGTTTAAACAGCTTTTATCGTACAATAATTGCGCAGTATATATCCGACACTGACAGACATATCTTCTTGTTACGATTTATGACACAATATGAGCAAGATATGACGATGTTTTTATTCATAGCCGCAGTGGACATTATGTAGAACTGCAGAAAATTTCTATGTACTTTAATTGATGTTAGAAAATGACGTCGTCGAGGATCAAGCAAGTTTTCATATCGATCTAACAAGAACTATTGAATAATTAAAATTATTGAAATATTTTTATTTCGTATAAAGAACCACGGTCTATAGATAATGTTATAGTACGAAAATTAATGACGATAACTAGCCAGAATTGTAGTCAATCTACTCTGTACCGGTATTCGATAAAAGTGAGCAACACTCGGGCAAGAACAATGCAAAGAAGATAGTCGGATCGTTGAAAACAATTGCAACGTAAAAGACACTGTTCGAGACAGTCGATATTATTCACCAGTCCACCCGTGTCTCTTTGCGTAAAATCATCGAATCTGTTCAGTTTAACCTTGACATTCATCTGCATTCGTATTGATTGGCCCGAGCATACAAACTACATCGTGCACGACTCCCATGTTTATTAACCACCGATTAACCTTCTCACGCGTAGCACGCCGTCAGTCATTGATAACAAAGCCTGTCTTTCTGAAGAAGGAAGCCAGTTGGTAGTGACCAGTGACGCATCTTCGGCGCAAAGGAACAATTCTTTATAATTGAATGAAGCATTCGCCGACTATTACAACAATTGCGGTGTACTCATCATATTCTGATACCTCTTGAAAGTTTTGTTGCGAGCCGTAAATAAACGTCTCGTCGACGATACAATTGTTGGAAAAATTCCATTTCGAACGAGAAGTCGAAGCTCGATAAATTCCGACGGGTATATAAACTTTTAAAACGGTAAATATAATATGTACCTCAATTTAAACGTTGTCTAGAGAATGAATCGCTTCTTTTCTGAAGATCGCTATTTTCTCATGTTAAAGCTAACAAGGGAAACAAAGTCCTTTATTATTCTGTCTATTAAAACGACCCTCCCACTAACGTAAATGAACAAAGTAAACACATTAGAACGCAATGGCGAACGGGATGGTTCCACAACGCACGAGTGATTCTTAGAACGCTTTATCGACCATGAGAATCATGAAATAAATTTCGAATAAATGTTCGTAGCGGCTAATAAATAGTAATAATGACCTACTCCGTTGACTAGGCGATTTTAACATTGTATTATTTTACAAAAGTAACGATAAAACGTTTACCCTGATCTTGAACAAGTGTTATTGCAATTTTGACCCAAGTAACACATACATTGAGTAAATAGCTCACATAAACGCATCTTTACTATCCGAATAGTCATAAACTGTCCATTGAATAAAACATCCTTCCAATTTATAAATACGCGCTATTTAGCATACGTTCATAAGCACAGAAAAACTGGCTGTAAACATTCATTAGTATGATAAAATGTAGAAATGACCGATAAGCGGATCCACGGTAGAAACCGCGCTCGGAAGAAGACCGCGACATGGAGCAAAATCAGTTGATTATTATCAATAAAATCCGTAAACCAGCGCCGCGGACATGTGCGGAGCGTTACCCTTGAATGAATAAGTTGTGCGACGGTGATATGCGCAAAACGATCAAACGTTCGTCGCGAAAACTCCCCCACTTCCACAAGCCGAGCGAACAAGGTGTCGCGCGTATGCCGGGTCGACATTTAAACTCGCGTTGCCTTAATCGTTCTCCGAACCCGGAATTATCCTAATCCCAGCGACCTCCGCGGCCGTTGGTCACGCGGTAGGACAATCAACGGCCAGGATCATCCCCGAGGAACACAAGGGTCAGCGGAGGCCTGCGATCCGAACCGGTTCGCAAGCGATAACGACAGACTCGAAGACAGAGCCGCCGATAAAGAAACGGTCGAGCTGGGTCACGAGGGACCGGCCGAGGGCCGGGAAGGGCGTAAAAAAATAATTTCTATTCGTGTTACCAGATTCGTGCTTCCCGTCGGGCGGAACCGTGTTTCGTAGCCACGTGTTTCCACGAGTCGATCGTCCTCTGAAGCGACGAGACCGCGGTTCCCTCGGCCGATCCGACCGACGACAGGGTCGAGCATAAACTAAGTGGCCGGTGCTATTCCCCAACGAACGAGAGGTCGAAAGTTCCGCGTTAAGAAGAGGACTAACGCGCCTAACGAGCGATAGAGCGAGCACGGAAACCGATGGGCTAAGAGGAAAGGGGCGGCCGGGCTTTGCAGTAGGAGTGCGTAGCTCGGCGGATTCCGAGATGCGACACCGTCCTCTGTCTCGTTTAACTAATCTTCTCTATGCCCCGTAACCGCCAGTTCTCCATGGGTTCTTCGTCTCTAAACACGATCAACCGACGCGCCACACCTATCATTGATCCGGGATCCACGCCCTTTCGGGGCCCACCGAAATTAGTCTCGCGGCTCTGCTGGCGCAACACCGCGCTCCAGTGTCGTCGGACACTATCGGACCTGGACTATACGCTATGCGACACCGTGAGACATTCGCAGAGTGCTCGGGAAGCGGAGACCTGTCACAAAAATCCAATTTTTCAACTACTACGTTTAGACAAATTTTTATACAAGATGGTAAGAGAAACAAGTAATCCGAAATCTATCGGTGGAATATCGATGGAAGTATCAAATAGATTAACTAATTAATTATTCAAATAATCCTCTTATTGTCCCCTCTCCCTAATAAATAGTCATGCGCCCAACACCATAAATAAAACCTACTGGTTAAGGGTTTATTTTACAACCTTGCTATATCGCTTCTCCTAACTATAAAAGGTGGGTGAAATATTAATATCAATTTTATCTGTTGAATTTACTAAATTAACTACTGCAGAAATTATAATGAAACTGTCGTTTGTTCAACTGTATTTAATCTTCCAAATTTCGACCAAATCGCAGCGTAATGCGATTTATGCACCATAATGCACTTGTCCCCTCGTTAAAACAATCACGAAATGATGTTCATTACTCTCTACACATAATCACGTGCATGGTTCGGAGTAAATATGGATTAGGTATGCTATACAATTATTATAAGCTAAAACAATTCGAGGAAACTAACTCGATTGCATGCAGTATCAATTCTTTTTTTTATCAAATAAAATAAATGAAGTATAAATGAACACTATGTCGTGATTATATATTGACAAAATTAGGCAGAAATTGATCAAACAGAAATAAGAAGTATAGTTCAAAGAAAATATGGCATAAAGTTTATTAAAAAAACAGTCTGCCCCGTTTCATACTTTTATCTCGTTCTATACCCGCTACGCTTTGATGAATTTTTAAAGGGTGCGAAAACATAAAGGACCATATAAATACGTAACAGCCAAAGCATAAAACGCGATCGAAAGTGCAGCGATTAAAAATTTAGCTTAATATCGAATGCCTTTGAACTTTGAAAGCGAATATTGTGATGCAGGTCGTAAAGGTAAAATTTTCAGTTGCAGTGAAAACAAAGTTCCAGCTAGAAATATTAACATTGCACGGCGGTGCCTTGCATTTCAAATTCACGGTATTTTCATTCTAAAGGGACACGTAATATGTTACATTTTCATCAACTGCAATTTTATTTTCACCTTGTTTTTTATGATGATCGAGCGACGAACTTCGATCATTTCATTGTAAAAACCGACCTCCACGAAATACCTTCCCGAACGCTAACTGGTTATTTTGTTTTAAGCTTGTTAACAGATTCATCGAAAAAAAAATAGCGGTTATAATTTTCAAGCTTCAAAAATTCCTGTTGCAAAATTGTTAGTATAAATAACAAAATAAAAAATTGTGTTTATTAAGGGACAGGTCACTTGAGACAAACACACGGGTTTTAATGATACCATGAAACATCAAAATGAAAAGAAAGGGATTAAACAATAATCAATTAAGTAAACATAATTTCCATTGTTACCTATTATATCTCCTGTTTTCAGAGGTAGAAACAAAATATTCTAAGACACTTTCCTCCCTTTCTTCATACCACAGTAGTCCATTACACTGTGTGACATCATTCTAAATGTGCAAGTGAAATTAGTTCTCTATAAAATCATGAGGAATGTATATTATCTTCTGTTATTATATAATTGAATGTTTAGTCTTGTTGCACATCGTCAATAAATACATAAATTAGAGTGGCCTCAATAAATAACTGCCAATTATTAACATTTATATAAAAACTTAAATAAGTCCATAATGTATGATAATGATCCATGAAAATGAGAAAAATGAAATCAAATTTTATCGCAGCAGCATTTCTAAATGCAAAGTTAATAACTTCTTCTAATTTTAAATAATAATGATACAATGGGAACAAAAGCTTTAATTGAAGTGAAAAGAATTCAATAACTTGGTAATATAACTTATATTATACTACTATACAGGAGAATAAAACAATCTCCATTAAATTATTTTCAAAAGTGCTACTTCATTGTCTAATTAATATATCACACTTATAGATGACAATATAATTAAAAATATTGTTTATTGTAAGACCTTATAATGTTACAAGAATGTAAATAAATTATAACATCGCGTTGAATGTTACAATTATTACACTTGTGATAATATGACGATGATATAATGTTACTGATGAAGTGAACATTCTGCAATTTCATGCTAAATCCATGCATACAGTTATTTACAACAATATTAGTAATAATAATAATTGTTTAAAATTTTATCCAACATAGTAGGAAATTGCAGAAGGTTTGTACACTGATTAATACTAAAGTACAGATGTAAGTAATGGTGCAGCATACTTATTTGATTAAAGCTAATATAAACATGTTTATTGAGACCACATTGCTTTGTTACGTCGACATTGCTAAAACAGTTTATTCTCTTACAATATTGCTACATGGTTACACAATAATTAAACGACGGTATTAATTGCATAAGCCACTGTAAAGAAAGTTAACTTGCAGAGAACACATTTTTATAATTTTCATCACATAAATTGTTAGAACACGAACTTAATTTCACTAATTTAATGTTAGTGAAGACTGACTCGTCTCAAAGGAGTGATAGAATGTTCGTGTAGCTGTCAGAAATGAAAATTTAATCGATAAAGTGACACGTACCGTATAACCTTATATGCGTATCACTGCATAATATCTTTATTTCAGTCTCTGTCTTGTAAACAATCATGCCTTTTCACAAAATAAGTGTCACGATTTACTAGTTGCCTCAACTAATTCTCCACAAAGCACTCAAATTATAATATATTTACAGACACGTGTGAGGCACAGCCATTTGAACATTTTGAAATGTTCGATTCAATCGTAAGTCCCTAGCGTCGCTCTGTTGCGTATTTTTTAGTGAGATTTGGGGATTTTTGTGGGCGGAGTGCTGAGACACTCTTCTCATGAATAATTTCTGTAGAAACAAATTAAATGAAAATATGACTTGGGCAGATTTAAAAAAAATAATTAAGTGTCTGAACTCTAAGAAAATGTATTCTGTAATCTCTGAATAAAATCTATCGTGTTTTATGGAGTTTAGAATATTCTTCCAGCTTTTTTTCTTCTTTCTCGGCCAATAGGAGAATTGAAGTCCTCCATCTAGACGCTGATTCGTCGGCTGGCTCGACTTCTGCTTGCAGCTCGATTATGATTGGTGGTAGCAATACTTCAACTCTGCGCATGCGTTGTCCTTGATTTCCGCTTTAAGTAACGGTCAAAAAGGAGGAAACAGGCACGAATTCAAGAAGAAGATCTTTTAGCCAAGGAAATAGAAATATTGTGAAATTATTCTCATGTTTGTCATATATTAATATTTGAAACAATACCTTCATAAGGGATTTAAAACTGTTCCTTTCTCTTACTCTTAATATTGAAGCCCCCCTGCTCGAATAACTGTACATCCAATGCATTGCTCTGGACTAAGTAAGAAAAAGATTTTTTTATTATTTTAATACCAGCTTAATTAAAACAGAATATGAAACAGAACATTCCTTGCATTTGTAACAGAATGATTAAACTCTCGGCATCATGTACACCCGATTGGAGGATGAGTCACCGATGCACTGTATTCGATCCCTTCTGAAAATCGGACAAAAATGTTAACGACTTGCAAGCTTGCTCACAGGTAACAGAATGAAACATTACTTTATATATCTTCATAAATGAACATGTCATTTTTGTCGTGTAATGATTTAATGTCAACATTAATATCTACTTTATATCTTATTTCTACTCCTACGAGGCTTCCTATTGGAGGATCTGATTATGGTTTCCAGGCAATATAAATAAGAAACTCGTATGAACTCGCAGCCATTTTTAAATTTTGCAATTGCGGTTACAAGTACCGCATTACGTACAAATTATGAAATTGTAGGCTGTATCGCTAATTTTATTTGTTGTCTAACTAATTTCGTACTATTATTATAATATTTTAACACCATATTCTCAGTTTTTAAACAATCAGAAGCCCTCTCGTTTTGATAAAAGAGAAGCACGATTATCAAAATTCAAATAATAATTCGATATTTCAATTTGTTTAGTTACCAGTAAAAATAAACGTATGACAGATATGTTTTCTATTAATTGTATGGTTTATTGATTAACATTAATTATGTACTAATCAATCTGTAATGTTCCTAAAAATGTTGGACTTAGGCCACTTATCAATCGTGGGCTCGCACATCCAAGTATAGTATTTGTTTCGGTCTGTTGTGCAAATAATACAAAGACATTTAAAATGGGTTTCATGACGGTAAAGTGGATCGTTTCGTTTAGCAGCTACGTTTGAATTAACAACATTGTTCTTTTTAGCACTCGATGCAACGCATTTTCAACGAAGAAATAATTCTTAAACAATTAATAAGAAGACGTTTACGTCCGTCGGATCGATCAGGGCTGCGATGAAAGCATACAGGCACAAGATAAAGTTCTTGCTAAAGGTATGCGTGTGTACAAGGTGTGCCCCTTGTCTCAGCGAATTATGAGCAATTTCGTTATTAATCGTTGATCCATTCGTGGATTTCAATTAATCTATCTATTATATCTAGATTCGAAAATTATTATTAAGTACCCGTTGTTCTTTATCTGTCTGAAGAGAATCCGAAATATATCCCAATAAACGTATCTCGCCGTGTAAACTAACGAAGTTAAGAAATTAGAAATGTAAATTGCAAGTGGATATTGCTGGTCGCTATGACGAAGAGTTAGTTGGGTCAATCTTAGGGCGCACGTTCGCTCGAAGCGTGTGTTTCGAATTAATAAAAATTCAGTCGACGTTCTTTTACAATGGGAAAAAGATCAACCCGGAGAAACTTGTCTTACACCATGTCAGGTTATTCGTAAGAGTCATACACGTGTTCGATTTCATTCGGAACGATTAACAATACACCGTTGTTGCAAACCACAAATACGTTTGCACTGTAACTCTACAATCTCGTTCGAGTCCTTTGTCGAGTTCGTACTCGAAGCGTACCCCGTAAACCGTAAACGTCTCGTGAGCTCTCCATATCGCTGAAGATATATTCGACACGTCTTTTGGCACACGTTTACGCATACACACACTTTGTGTGTGTGTGTACTCGCTGAACAACGCTGTCAGCCAGAGATGGGCAAAATTTTTCGTCTACTATTTATACAAATTATTACAATATTATAATCGACGGAAACGATAATTAAATTCGTGGGATTACGTGTCGTGTCGCGTTTTAATATTCTCGACGGAGCGACATCGCTTGCGTAAGGATCTAAGGGGGTTTATCCATCGATACAGATAAATAACATTCGGCAAGACTCTACACAGCCTTGCAATAGCTAGGTAATTTTGTATTTGTTTAAAATGATACATCGTCTTACTTCGTAAACAGGTATTTGCATATTTATTTGAATAATGACATATACACGTTTACATACGCCGCTTCTTTTACGAATAAAAATTTTGACCATCTCCGTTTTATCAAACTCTCCCGTTCTTTATCGTTGGTATTGAATAATCAAGAGGATGCGTATATATGGTCGGTGACTTTAATGATTGTTCACGTTAGAGTCACTTCCGCTTCAGCAACTCCCACACATTTCACAGGTCCGTTTTCTCTCTTGCGTGATCTAAATGAGGCGCGAACACCATCACTTGCCGAATGAATTACATACAAGTATGCATACTAGACCGTTACAATTAATGTAAATATATTGTCGGATATATCAGAAATCGGTATTTGTTTCTTCGTAATACGTTTGTGGTTGGCGATTCGACTTAAAACATTTAAAATTTCGGATTTCATGCGGTACATCGAAAAGTAAAAGCTACGATCAAACTTCTATAGTGTTAGCTCACTGTAATGCGATTCATATCCACGTCCCTAGTTGATAAGCACCTGTAACGAGCACAATGTTTCGTTAATTCCGCGGCAAAGTAACAGTAACAATAAAGTCTAACGTACAATGAAACTGCAATGAAATTCTACGTCGTTCTATTGTAGCAATTATAAAATATAAATACATAGAAGTAGTAAACTAGGCATGTAATATAGAATAAATGACGGCGGGGAGTAAGAAGATAGTCTTATGCCGTTTTAAATGCTGCACGGTCACGAGCAGCGATAGGGGTGGCAATTAAAAATGGCGGCACCATAACGTAGTAGTCTGCGACTCGGCTTAACTGGAAGACGAAGAAGAATAGTAACGGAACAGCAATATTTTTTAGCGAGACATTAGAACAAGTCGACATTACAATTTTGTTAAAAAGAAAGTTGAAGGAATTATAACTTCCAAAATATGGTTGCTATTAGAAATAGCATCGTCTCAGTTATAGAAGCTAGAATTATTGCTGAATCGGTTAGAAATTATATCACAGACACGATAAAGACTACCATAAGAGTTGCTCTTGTAAAACTATTCGATGGAGAAGAATGAAGATATTATTTACGTTCAAAGAGAAATTAACTTTTAGAGGAAGGTGCAACGTGCTTGCATTCCTGTTGCAAGCTGCAGTGACAATGCAAACACGTTGTGCCTTTTTTTGGCAAACGCACAGTATTTTAGAACCAATTAATTTTAATTTAAAAATTTACGCAAAATACTTGGGAATATGAAATTCAGATGAAGAAGTTAATGACGATCGGATAATATAAGTGCTGCTAACCAGCTTAGTATCTATTAGATCACACATCGATGTAGAGATGTAGAGTCTAGAACATTTTAAGTAATGTTTCAGAAGCAACATCGCCGAGACGCGTAACTCCATAATAGGTGCCGCCACGATGCCGTTAGTTAAGCTGCTGACGTGGGTTTATATCATATATATATTATATCGTGCATGTTACATTTAGTCACAAAAATCGAACGTGCTGTTTCATGGAACGCGTGCCTAGGTACTTCACAAGAGATATAACGGGAAACAGCGCTGAAACAATAAATAAAAATTCGATAATAAAATTAGTTAAATTACTTCGACACGTGTTCCACACGTATTGGCTTTGGTTGCGCAACAAATGTGATTTATAAATAATTTACCTTGTCTGTTTCGTTTTTTTAAATGAACGTACCGTGATATGCATGTATGCTCGATTTTGTAACTACATGTACACGTTGAACGATACAATCGCCTCTCTATCGACATCAACCATAATCATGGTGTTTTGCAAAGCATCTGGCCTCGATGTAAATTGATATAAGAGCTAACAATTTTTTAATGTATCGAATCAGTAAAAAATTGTTTCCCGTTAATCAATAATTGGGCCTGTATCTGCGTAACTGTTATAATAAACACGATTGAATAAATAGTACGACTGTGGAGATATTAAAAATTAACTTATAACACTTTGTAGCAACTTTAAAAGCTTCTCTGAACAGTCGCTATGGTTTACGTTAATTATTAAATTAACATAAAATCATATTACACGTTGAATTGCTTTAATGGTATAAAATGCAATATTTTGCAATATATATTTGAAATATATATAATAATAATAATAATAGTGAACATAAAAATAATAGTAGGAATAATGATAATAATAAAATAGTAATAATAATATAATAATATTAATATGCTTTAAATATTACGAAATACTTAATCTTTTAATTTAAGATACATCTAAAATTTAATTATTAACAACTATGATTGAATTTGAGATTAGAATACCGACTAAAAGTTTTATTTTTAGGCGTTTCAATTATGTATATTATGTTTAACACACAATTCGAAAGAAAAAAAAGATGAATAGTTGACCAGAATTTGTTCAATCGAGTATGATTAACTTAAATAATTCTAAGCACAGCTGACAGCGATTACCGAGGACTTTACGTCGTCCGAAATCACAAAATAATCACAATATAATATTAATGAAACAGTTTCTCGCGAACCACAAACATTTTACGCCGTTAGTACAAGACTATTTTCGCAATAACAGTTCCGATGATCGTTTTTCTCGTTCAACGTTTCGCCTAGCTACGTATATACAGGACTAGAGTCTTATTTTATATTCCGTGTGCCTGTTCGTGTACGATGTTCGCATCATAATGAAAACTTGGTTTTCCAATTGGACAATAGCGAGAACATAAACACGCTTCGTGCTCCAACGAATAATTAAAAAAACACCAACAAACAAACAAGAAACAAAAATAAAAGAAAAAGAACACGCGGAAGAAAAAGAATTCGCGGCACGTGCAGATAATTTAGTTTTAAATAATCGAGAAAGTAAAATATTACATTATAAATAACTGTACAATCGCGTGCATACTTGGAATAAGTTACGTGCATATTTCGTGTTTGTCCACGGTGCCTAATCGTTCGCAGAAAATTTTCGCTTATGTCTGCCTAGTGAAACAAACATAGTGACTTCTCGAAGCTGCGTGTAACCAAAGTCTTGAGCAAATCGAGTATCAAGTGTTCACGGTTTTCATGAAGGAAAACAATCGTTTTGTTATAAATAGCCGTAATCTAACCGATCTGAATCTACCTTTCCTTTCGGTGTAACCCAATTTGTTCTTAATTTGAACCTACGCCGTCGCTAACTATACATTGTTCAAGCATGTTCGTAGCTATTAACTTGATGGAACGATGGCGTTACCATGTGTGTTGCGATCAATTGTGAGAAAGAGTGATTACATCGTTCTTATAAACATTGATTAATTTTGAAGAAATAACTTACGCGACAGTTTCGATGGACCGTAGGTGATACACATTCGCTCTAGCAACGTAGTAAATTGTCTCTGGAATAATTGCTGACTGTTCCAGTGATCATGGTACGATATAATTATTGTGCCAGAATCATTGGTTACAGAGACGCGTTGCTTTATTATAAATAACAGCACCGACACGCTGTTTTATCTCGTCCGACACTCGACTCGAAGATATCTCATACTGTGAAAGTCACTATACTTGTTTGATCAACGACACCATCAACCAAATCGAATGAAACCAGTTCGATGAAATAGAAAATACGATTTTTAACATTACGTGGTCACCGAGCAGGCAATGAATTCTGAGCATTATACGTGTTACCTTAACTCTAGAATCTTAACGACTATGTGTTTATTAAACGCCCGCGATAATCGGCGTGGATAATTTGGAGTTTCATTTTCATATATATATATATCGAGCACTATTTCTTGGAACACCGATTTACAATGAATCCTGAGAGTCTTATTTCCTTCACTGATCCCATCTCCGAGCATGGGTCATTCTGGGCAAAGTTCGTAGCTAGGTCTTATCAGAAAAATGGAATTCGTTAAATTATCTAAAACGACGAATAAAAA
Organism: Augochlora pura; assembly: GCF_028453695.1. Taxonomy (NCBI): domain Eukaryota; kingdom Metazoa; phylum Arthropoda; class Insecta; order Hymenoptera; family Halictidae; genus Augochlora; species Augochlora pura. Next base: position 13,471,868 of record NC_135780.1, read on the forward strand.
CAGAAAAGAACCCTTCGTTTTTTTTTTTCTTGAAAAATGCTTCCCTCTGTTCTGAATTATCCGTGTGGTGTGTCCGATGTTTTATGCACGAATTGTACAGGGTGTTTCAACCGTTCGAATCGAACCGCGTCGACAACGATTTTAAATCGAATCGCTGCATAATTATGGAAAACTCTTCCAATTCGTCGCGCGAGATCGCCAGCTTTTGAAACATCCTGTACAAGAAGCAACAGCGTTAATGAGCAGCCGAATTTCCTCGTCTATCCGTCGCTCTCTCACTCTCTCTCTCTCTCTCTCTCTCTCTCTCTCTCTCTCTCTCTCCTCTCATTTGACTAAATTCCCTAAGAATGATATCCGCGTGAATCCTCATTAATTGAACTATCCTTAAACGTTAAAATATTATTGTACCAATTTCAAATTCATGAAATTCTTTCTTCTCGCCGTCGTTATACAGTTTCGACTACGCTAAGAAAAGTTTACGATTCGCGCTCTGTAAAATCGTTAGTACGGAGGCAATAACAATGGAATGAGATTTATAAACGTATACGTAATCGAGTTTAGCAGTCGATGTTTCCGTGAATGCACAGGCATAGTTTTTTTTCTTATCCGTTTTATATCCCTTATCTCGCTTTAGTAACCGGTCGTCGTCGTTTCTTTTTTTTTCGGTGGTTTCCTCACATCAGATGGAAAGAATCTTTTCTACCCGTAGGATCCAGCGCGCACTGATATATCGCAGCTCGTTCGAATGATTCTTCGGAGTACATTGATTGTCGTGTCTAAGATTCTGGGTGTGGAACATTGAATGTAGCTTTTTAATTAAACGGTATCGATAGACGTCGCTTTACGGCACGATGATTCGGTGATATCTTTGTAACCGCTTGAATTGAATGGAGAAATCTGCTTCGGTAGCCTCGCGATGTATTCGTCGAGATTTCTCTTGGAAAAATTAGCCGTTGAAAAATTTCGGGCGCTCGATCTTGTTCGAGGCGTTAAGCACTGTTTTACAGTCGGCGTGAGAAGCTCGTGGATGAGATTGCGCTCTGTGCTCGTTAGCGTCTCGTTTTGGCGATTATTGTTGGCGAGAAATGCTTAACTGCTTAAACTAGTGAACGTGTGAAAATTACCGAAATTAACAACACTTTATCAAATATCGTATATATTTACTTGCAAGGAACCCCATTACCGTCCGTAATACATAAATATATTGGATCGAATGAAAAAATGCATTCACATTAATGTTAAGCGAACTTCAACATGCATTCCTATGCAAGCATTTTATAAGGGGATATTTTCTAGTATTGCCTTTTTCGTGTAAAGATGCCTCGCACACGAGTATCCCGCGATAATTCACCCTTTTAACTCCACGTATTGTCTAAATCGTACAAAATAATATACAGTATGTTACAATGTTTCCTTTCTTTTATACCGAACTTATAGTTAACAAAAATGTTATTTACAACGTGAAATTATATCGCGAGCCGCTGGCGACTCCGCCGGATATGTGATTACAAAACTTCCTCGATAACCTTTCCTCCACAATGAAATCAGCTGTTTCATAGCTGTTCGATAGACGAAACGTTTTAATGGAATATACGAGTAATTGTTAATCGAATAGTTCGTTGCACGTGTTTGTAATTTACAGCGGTCGGGTGATCGCAAATTAGACTAAGAGAAACTAAAGTTACAGCCCTAAGTTGTAAATCTATGATGAAAACCGATCACTCTCGTTAATATGCGTGAACTATGTACAGCAAAGTACTATTTAGATGTGTGAAACGAACAAATTTTCACCTGGTCACTAGTCGTAGTCATTTTACAAGTATCGATCACCGATCTTATCATAGGTCTGTCGCTTTCCTTAGAATAATTGTTTAAATACAAATTCGATAGATTATTAATAAATGTTATAACATTGGAATGATTTAATCTTTCCTCGAAATTATTCGTTGCATTTACAGAACCTTACAATGCAAAACATTAATGAATGTTTATAATTCACAAAATTTTAAAAACTTCCTTTTTAAGTATTTACAGAATGCTAAAAGTTCTCGATAAATACGTCCCTTTAACAATTTAACAAGAAGCGACGTAAATACGTGTTCAAATGAATTAGCAAAGTGAGCGAAATTTTCAGCCGATTGCAATTATTTGAGCAATCGATAGTCATTCTCCCATCTAATTGCAATCGTTCAGATAGTCTTAATATAATCCGCAGAATTCGAAACGTTACGAAATTACATTACAATAAGTCGATTCTAAAGGAAAGCTTCATAGAACCTTTATAAAATACGTGTTCCACCGTTCGCCGTGAGTTTTCCGCGTGCGCTATAAATGTATAAACACCCGTAGCCTAATGGCAAAGAGACGCGACGGTATGTTTCTACCGTGAGTGTTTCGCGTGGTCGCAGTTCTCCATTCAAATCGAACCGTCAAGATTCACAGTCTTGTTCTCAAGACACTCGCGTTTTTTTTTAAAGCGTCGGCGAACATTCGCGAGGCCGACTTCGTAGAAATCTGGGCCAACTATTAATATCGGCCAGGATGACGGCGAAGCGTAACTGGATTCTTAAAACAGGACACTCTTGGAAATCAGTACGAAATTCTCACGAACGCTCATCCATCATCGACGCGACGACGCGACAATAATTTCAGCCTCGGCATCCGGTGAATAGAAATCATTCTTTCGGATGAGAATTTAAATTCGTCGCGCGCACTGTGTGTCTGCCAATTGTATCGAACAATCTGAATTCACTGTTTACCGTGGAGAGAGAAGTTTCCCTTGTATTCCATAAAACGTACGAAATTTTCAGAAAAAGACGAAGCTGCAACACGCGTGGAGTTGTAATATGTGATCATAGGAATTTCCTTGTACACGTTTTCATAAGGATGATATTTATTATTATTAGGGAATCTTCTCATACGGGTGCAGAGGCCAGTTAGGGTGGATGGACGAGTGCAGAAAGAAATGGCTGCTTTGACAGCGTCGACGCAATCAGGAGGCAGTGAGCCTCCTAGACGTCTCCAGGAGCAGTATGACCCCAGAAGGATAGGGAGGGACGCGTGGATACTTAGCCACCTGAAATACCTTCTCGTCTGGACAGTGGATGTATATCGGATGATGACACTGGGTGGAGACGCAAGTACAAACGAGATCTTTGTGCGAACACCCGGATCATCTTTGTCACTCCCACGAAGACGATAATGAGTGTTATGTTGGTACGGGATACCTCTAATAAGGAATATCATCCACCGGGTGCTGGATAGCGCCTATCCTCTCAGGAAGGCTTAATTTCAGCTCTATTTCCCTAAGAGAATAAATTGGCAATTCTCTGCCAATAGCGCTCACAGTGTGATGGTTCCAAAAAATAGAGGAGACCCAGACCGGGCGAGAGACGTATTCGTGGGAGCTCCCAAACGAGTTTTGGAATGTATGAGGCTAAGACCAGATGGGCATATAAGAGAGGGATCCTACGAGGGGTACGACGGGAGATCAGCCGTAAACGGAATGGATCACGCTACATTCGGAGAAGCAAGGCGCGGGAGCACTGCGCGTTGAGACTGGGAACATGGGGAGCATGGCTAGTGAAGAAGGTCTTTGAACAATTTAAGAACAATTTAAACAGTGGCGCACACGAAACGCATAGCCTTTCCAAAAGAGGCACTGCTGGCGGCAGACTATTTTGGCCCGGGATTATCTCAAGTTTGAATAGATTACATAAAATAAGGCAAAATTTGTCGCGAACGCATCTTTTATGCAATTATGATTCCAACCCGCTCAATTAACACTCTCCAGCCGGCTCTAAAGTTATAATTGTTTCGAGATTCCCAATTCTCACAAATCTGTTTCACAGCCCTTGTCGCACGGCGCTTTCCGCAACTTCACGCTTGACATTTGCGCGACCGCTTTGCATCCGGCATAGTCGATAAATTTCATTCGAAATTTCAAACTCAATTGTAACTTTAGACTTCGCGGGGGAGCATTAAATGTCAGATACGACGATTTCATCGAACGATTCGGCTCTCATCAATCCGACGTAAAAGCGATGAAAAGTAAATATCACAAATGGTAAAACAAAGTGGCCGTGAGAGGGACATTTGTTTTTAGAATGTTAGCATTCAGGGAAATGTCTTTTGTAAGCAGAGCTGGGCATCGTTTCAAATCGATATTTATTAAATTATTCCATGTATTTATTCGAATAGTACTTCGCATTTTATTCGAATAGAGATTGTAAAATTATTCGAATAAAAATGCGAGCAATTGTTCACCGTTTTTTACGTCATTGTTATAAGTATTATAAATATGAATCGTGGAATGTATGACTTCCTTTGCATCCGACCAAAGATTATTTAGTTATGCAGAAGTTGGAAAAAAGTGTCGACGTTAGAAATTAACATGGAAGAAATTAATGAATAATTCTTTTAACTGCCCAACTCTGTAAGCGCGCGTTTTATAAGTTTGTACAAAATTACAAACTCCCGTAACGAATGAATTCGAGGATATTGTTCGACACAGTGGCAACAGCTGCGAATAATTTGACATGAAAACCAATGGTACCATCTTGAAAACGTTTCTTCGTTCGAAGAACACGTATCTTCTTCCTCGCGGATGTCTTCGCCAAGATTAACAATGCGAACGTCGCGGCATAGTGTGTTCCTTCCTCGATCTTCGCTCGATGATTGGAACGATCGAAGAAAACAAATCGATTGAAACGAAGGAAACATTTTATGAAAATGACACGGACTAGTCGAGGGGTCTCTAATCGTAAGGCAATTACTTGACAAATTGTCCTCGTCGTGAATTATACACTAATTTGGGTGTCGCGAAGCAGAGTCGATAATCGAATCTCTGTCAATAATCAGTTAACAGACCGTTGACCTCTCTACTCCGTTTAATTCTGATTCTTTCAGTCACTGGCTGTGATATCACCTTAACCCCTTCGGTCTGGTTACAGTATCGCAATGTCGCGATGTGGTCGTCGTTCACTCGAACCTCGAACCAGACTGCGTGTGGGTTTCTTAAGAGCTAAGTTTATTTTTTCTTGGCAAGCATGCCATGACTCTGTGTTTCCCCGTGAAATCGAAGAACCGATTGTCCGACTATAGTTGTCCGATATCCCTTTTTAGTTCTCGTCAAGCGAATAGATCTCTGTCTGTTCCGTGATCCAGCCGTCTCTCGTTTCTCGCCGATCCTAAATTGATGGGGGTTCTTTGTCGCAGCGATGCACAAATCCGTGTTGCTGTTGGGGTCATCCGCTCGAGTGCTCGGGAAGCAGTATGCTAACCGACTTGCGATTCGCTGATCCATTGGTGATCACGCTGGTCGCGGCAAGGGCCGATGGAGGTCGATGCGATGGCGCGACCACACGCACTTCCGGTCTGGGGGACGCTTCTCGCAGCGGGCTGCCTACGTTTGCTAAGTCTTCTGCGTTCGCTAATGCGGTGGCTCTGAAATTCAAAACGTTCGGCTGTAGTTTCATTCGCACGCGTTTGTTACAAATATTGGATATTTGTTACACAGGGGGCCCCAACATTAATATCTTATAGTTCTGATAATTTAAAAAGAAGCGCTGCCAATCGGAAATGAGGAGTGCCTCAGGTCATTTGAAGTAACTTCTTCCTTTACAAAAATTTTCTCCGAGATGTCGTTTATGAGTTATTAAGAAAAAACAGCGACCAATCAGAAGCGAGATCAGCCGACGCGAGGCAGCCGAGCCAATGATCAGGTCTAAGTTCCACCCATCAGAGCCCCTCCGCCTCACGCCAACTGATCTCGCCTCTCATTGGTCACTGTTTATCATTAATAACTCATTAACAAAGCCGCGGACAGCATTTGCGCCAAGGAAAAAGCTGCTACCATAACCTCAGAAAACCTTCATTTCAAGAGACTTTTGGGACATCCTGTATTCGATAATTAAATGAATTAATACAAGACGGAAACATCTGTTTAATTAAAATTTGTTTCGCGTATATTAAAATCTGCTGTACGTACAGCGAATACCTATTCTCCGCTTTTTATTTACTATGTCTCGATACGTTTAGTATGCGGGGAAGGCAGATTGCATTTTCTCTTCCGGAAAAATATTAACAAGCCGTCGATATTCCGTGATACGCGTCGCTTTCGATCAATATTCATGATTCCGTGGATTCTTGGATCGTGAAGCGGCGCGCCGCGAGATAAATATGCATCATTATGACAGATCTAAACGATTTGTATGCTTTTGTTTGCGACGGTGTAAGGAAATAATTACGGTGTGAAACGCATTCAACTTAAACTCCCATAACTCGAACTACATAGAGTTTTGGTACCGTAGAAAAATTTCAATTAATTCTATATGAATGCAGTTAATTATTTGAAAAACAAAGTTAGAGGCGGCAGGAATATTTAAGTGGCTGTCTATTGCATAAACGATCCAGTTAGGCGATTAGCTTGGCAATTCTAATACGACGGCAATCCTAGTACAGTTATAATCTCCCTTTTTGTTATAATTTCCTGCGATTGTATGTGTTAAATGCCGACACTGTCATTATCATTCACGATGCGTTCGTTGAGAAATGTCGAGTACGCTACGATCATTTTAATTCTCAATGAATGTCTTGCATATTTCATTAACCTTCTAGTAGACTCATGCAAATAATTGACAGAAGCAACTTCTGAAAGAGATACCTATCTTTTCTAGAATGAATGTTGCTTGAGGAAATTGACTGTCTACAACTGCGCTATTTTTTCTGAATTTTTTTCTAAGGATAATTAACGAGTAAAAAATTCGTCTCTTTCACGACGACGTTGTCATAACTTTCGGTTGCATTCTTAATTTTTTCAGAACGAGATAATAAGAAATATCGACGATATTGGTGTATTTAATAGATATTTAAATATTTAATAGATATTTAAATATTTAATAGATATTTAATGGAACAAAATCTTTTGGTCCTTAAACTAAATGGTATTGTCTGAAATGTAGCGTAGTATCATAGTATAGAAGACATGGGAATGCTATAAAAAATGATAATTAAATAGCATCCGAGTTGTTTATCTATACAGGGTGCATCTGATAGACTGCACAGGCTTATCAACTCATCGTACACTATCTCGCGAGGACGAAAAACAGTTTTACTCTTTGGAAACTTCCAAACTGGAAAAGTTAAATTGCTGTTGCGATTCACGTGTCATCGACCCGAAGATGCCACGGTGCATTCAACCGGTTAGTTCAGCGCACGCCTCTATGTGTCACAATTAGGTCCAGTTGCCGTAATTCATTACATACATCGTCGCCTTTTTCAAACAATTTTCAAGTATTCGCATTATCTTCAACGTGAACTAAAATTCTAAAACATATCTATCCCTCTCCTCAATACAGGCAGCGTTTTTAAATTGCACTAGCCGCCTTTAAAAAAGTACAAAGAAAATTTAGCGAACACCGAAGCGATTGCACGGCAAAATTTTATCATTTCCTACTAACGCATGCTCGATATAGAGAGGAAAGAATTTCCACTTTTTATCGAAACTGTTAAAATGTATGCGTGAAAGTTGTTCTCAACATCCATTATACGTTGCATTCTTTTCTTCTCCACACTTTCCCAATTAACTGTTCCCTCAAACAACATTTCGAGAAGAACGGATTCTCGTGTAAAATGAACCAAATTAATTAAATATAAATTCGACGAAAATATTTTTCTCATTAATTAATCAAATTACATTCGCTGAAACCGGACATCAGCTTTTCGTAGGATCTGTATAATCAAATAAGCAAGGGAAACGTTAAAAGCTGTTGGGTACAGACGCAGTTGCATATCGACACGTTTATTGCATAAACGAGCGCTGCATTAACTTCACCGGGTAACGATCCTGCGCGAGTCGACGCGTCGCTTCCATATAAATTCGCGATATGATATCAATGGTCTATTAATGGAGTATCAGCAATACAGCGTGCGATTTTATACAGACCGTCGAGATAAATTATCGACATCAGAAGCGAGTTCCACAAAATTCCATAAAATTCACCGTGTTCGAGGAACAAAGCGTATAATTACTTTCCATGATTTCTCCTTCGTCGAATATCGCAAAGCGTCGTTCTTCACGGCAATAAACGTTTCTGAAATTTCAACGGTATATAAAAATTACGTACGGTTATTCCTGACTCGAACGAGATACGCAGAAATGTCCGACATTTCTTCCGGCGTGTCTAAATCTTTCGTGTGTAGCCGTTTCCCCGGCACCTACCTACGCTTTCCCCGTATACACCGTGGCGGGAGTCTCCTCTTATTTATTCGATATTTGTTCAACCCCGGCGGTAGGGAACCGATGAATAAAGAAAAATTACCTACCTGTGTTGCGGGGGCGGCGTAGGCGTTCTTGAAAGAGGAAAACTGGCGACTTCTCTCGTCACCGATAGCGAGCGAATCGATCCGAATGTTTGGTCCGGGGATAAATTAGCACCAACGCTTTGCACCATCCCGCTACTGAAACAGATTGTTTAAGTCAATTTTATATACGTACCCTCTACGGAATATTAAAAAATATATATCACCCGCAATCGGTGATATTTTTCTCTTAACGTTACAAGCGCTTTATAAATATTAAACTTAATACTGTGAAGCTTCGAGCTATGAAATCGACCAAGTTTTATCGCTGCACGACTCGTTTCTACGAAATTATAACAATGAAAATAATAAAAATTTATTGAGAAAACAGGATTTCAGCGAACGGAAACGTTGCGTAGTTTTCGGTAAATTTTCCTTGGTAATCAGAGCAGATATGTACATATATTTTTTTATGGCTGCGTTTACTTTATATTTTAATTAACGGGAAAATAAAATGCTGTTTCGATTCGAAGGAAATTAATTGCGTTCCGCGCGATGCTGGAACTTTATAAAATGGAAACTTTATTGTACATTTAAATAACTGCGGGCTCTCGTTCCAGATGCTCCGTCATCCGGGATCTAATTAGTCGTAATTAGCACATAATAAGGGAAAAAACAGTAAGCCAGAGTTCTGTGAAATTCCGCATTGTTACGATTAATCGGACTGTAAATAATAGAAAAAGCTCGTGCAGTGGCAAAATCTTTCTAAATGGGATACACATATACAGCATTCATGGTATACATACAGATGTTGTTTCTAACTGCGGGATTTTATGCATTTGTTACGAAGTAAGAACGGTGAATGTGAAACAGCGAAGAGATGAAACGGGGTTAAGAATTTCCAATGTATAACACTTTTTATTTAGTACGATTGTTAACGGTAAACCGCGGCGGTCAAAATGGCCGATTCCGCATTGTTCAATTTAAGATATTAAGAGTAAAATATTTGTGGTAAAAAAAACGAGGAACGCGAGGGATGTTTTCGCTCCGAAGCAGATCGTATCTGATAATAGAAATGGATGAAATCTTCTCTCAAGGTTTCCGAGGAATCTTCTCGGTCTCAAAAAACATCGGCATTTCAGGGTTGCCGAATATCCCTTGTCAGTTGTCAAATGAAAATTATAAAAAACGACTGCATATGCGTCGGCCAGGATACCATGGAAGGCTCGGATCAATACCCTTTCCAGAGCAGGTAGGAGCTTCTATAGCGATCCCCGTCTGGTCTAGATGGAAGGGAAAATACTTGGGCGAGGTGTATAGTTGATATACAGGGTGTTCTGACAGCTATCGATATTCAAATTCATCCCCTTTCGACACGGAAATTATCCAACTACAAATGATTATAAAATATACAAAAGAATCATCCCCAAAGCCACCCCTACAATTCAAAATGGCATCGTAACTCTTTACACTCTATACAAATATATAAAATAAAAATTTCAGTATATTTTTTACTAAAAAATAAAATAACTGCTACGTCAAGATCAACTAAAAATTTTAACAATTTCATTCGAGCCTTGCTTAAAGACACAGAAATTGTTTTTGCAAATAAATTCGTATCCTTCGTTAATAAACGTGGCACGCGACATTTAATGACGCTGCATTGCTCGGTAAATGATACATTACGATGGATTTTATCGTGCTCGCATCGGTTATAATTATTCGCTTCGCGTCGCCTTTTCAAATGGCAAGTTCGTTGCCGGTCGACGCCTATGAGCACCGCGTTATTCCGATCAACATGCTTTTTTGTTCAGATACTGACGAGACGCCCTATATAGCAGCGAAATCGAACATTTTGAGATGCCGGCTTATGAATTATTCAATATGAGGTTGCAAGGCAGAATGTCGAAGTTGTAGCCGACAAACCGGCTCCCCCTCCGTTCGTCGCTAATGCATTTTCTCTCGCCGAATTGCCGGAGTTTCCGCGTGTCGCAGTTCTGTCGAACTTGTACAATCTAAGCGTTTTCTCGTTGATGTCCTATCGACGCCGCCATCTCAACAATATACCTAATTGCCAAGAAATAAATTTTTAATCGCCGCGGTGCAGACCGACAAGTCAATGAGAGTTGTAATTTTTTGGGTTATATTTTTGAAATTACTTCAATTAATATTTTTGAGATTACTTCAATTAGTATTTTTGAAATTACTTCGATTATTATTTTTGACTATATAAAATCTCGCGTTTTACCAGCGTTCTCGCAAGTTGTCTTACACATGACCGTCCACCCCCACAAAGTAAATTCAATCATACAAAAGTTGCATACAAAAATACATGCTACAAAATATTAAACTTCTTAAAAGAAATTGTAAAAAGATACAGACAGAAAGCTAGTAACAAAAATTTAAAAAAATATACCCTAAAGGATTTCTCTCCCTTTACCGTATATTTATTTAAATATATATGTCGTACTAGCGTTCGTATGCTTTTGTTACCAACTGTACTTCGGTCTCCCCCACTTTCCAGTAGATCCGCTACGTAAACAGAGCTGATGCAATAATCGTCCGAAATGCAAGCTTAAAGATCGTCGCAAAAAGAATGCGTTTCTAAGAAAAAGTATTGTTTGTTTTTCTGTAAATAAACGAGCTGCTAATATAGCGCTTCCTTCGGTACTCGGTCCGTTGTAAATCGTGGACTTTGGGGGCTTCTTTAAGCGGACCAAGAAACGGTGATCTGTCCTAGAAGATTAAGACTGTACAGAGAATAATCCAATATCTCGGTTCTCGATCCTGCTTCTTAGCGAGCGGCATCGCAAAGTCTGACAAGCTGCGGATTTTCGTGCGAGATAACAATTACTCGTATCAATTAATGGGAACAGTAGCTAAGCGCGTGGGGCTTCCTTCTTCTTCGGCTCGACTGTTTAAGCCCCTGTTCGATGAATATTACTCCACTACCCTAGTTTCCTTCGCGCATCGCGCCATCGCGATTTACGAATAAACTCGCGTCGCGGACAAGATTTTGCAATTGGCCTGAATTATGTCACCCTGAAAAACCTTCGAAGGCCGATTAAAAAGGTAAACGGGAGGAATCGGCGATCGATGAGGATTTACGTAAGTCTAAGAATAGAATCGGCCAGGGACTAACGAATTACCGGAGTATACCTACGATTAGCAGAGTTAAGCAGGAGTTATCGATGGTCCCCGCTTATCAAGCTATGTCTGTCCCATTGCTGAATATAGCGCGGCATTCATTATAAATGACACACGGCGCGTATTTTTAGCAATAATGATTTTTAGGGTCGTCTATACCGGCAGCCTCTATTAAAAATACACGACACTCTTCGGGGTATTCTGGTCGCACACGAATGGAAAAAGGAATTTCAATAGCTTCGCTTTATTTTTATTTTTGGCGATCTCGCTCGTTTGATAATTATACTCCTTTCACTTTTGGGGTGCTCGTAACAAAATTAAAAAATTGTGGAATATGTTCTGACATAATTTAGGTTTGTAGAATACACTTCGAGCTCTTCCAAATTATTGATTTTGTATTTATAGATATTGTATTTTCAATTATGCAACAATAGCGACGATGAGATTATTAAATTATTAAATTAATAGAAATTTTTATGTTCCTTCGTGTTTTAGCCACTGTAAAAATTGTTGTGATTCGACTAAAATTCGACTAGAGTTCCCGGGTGGTAATAGCAAAGTATACATCAACCTCACCTGACTGAACCCGAGGTAACCAAAAACGGCATGGGTGTTGGACACGGACTCAGAGGCGAACTGCTTACTGAACTTCGGGTACTACTTAATACAGAGTGTGGACATTGGGGTGGGCCAACATGTGTGCCTCCAGTTGCACTTCCACCCTTGCTCGACGAACGTGCCTTCAGGCAGGGAATTTTAGACCATCCGCTAACATCCTTGCCCGACATACCTGTGGACAAACGTCAAAGTTAGAGACAAACGTTGCGATATATAGTTACGGTTCATTGTCGGACAGAACTCTCGAATCCTTCGCAAAATCCTAAACATAATTATGCACTAAAGTACAAAGCAATCTCCGTTACATTTTATGTAATAAATTAAAATTAAATCCGTTGCATCAAGATTTATTATTTAAGCGAAGTGGATGAAATAGAAAATTTGTACGTCTTTCTGAAAATGTCAAAGAATATAAATGGAAAGTGACGACAAGTTTCGCGAATGTTTTATGTTATAAAAAAATTGCCAAGGATTCTCCTCGCTTCATTCGGCTACAAGATGCTCGTCGATTTTACGATCATCGTTTTACACTGTCCACGGAAGAGGGGCGAGCGACCTTGACCATAGACGATTGAAGATTTTCGCGTAGCAAAATGCGAAATGCTGGATCATCGCGGTGAACGATAACAAGAGTGGTTCTTTTCTTCGCCCACGGAAACTCCACTTATCCGGCACAAAAGCCTGCGACCTAGCTTTCCGTTCGACACCAAAGAGCAAACCGAGTTTCGCGACCGCTTTCTTTCAAAAAATCATATTTTCGACGGACGATTTTCAAATTTCTGGTAACAATTTCGAAAAAGAAAAAATACTAAAGCGACACATTAAGGACGGAGCATTTTAATAGAACTTTTCTATACTTTTCTAGATACACTAAAAATGTGATAATCAAATTTTTAAGTCACTGAATATACTGGAAATAAATATATGTTAATAGAATAAAACGAGAATTCTCCCGTCGTTAATGTGTCAAAAAGGAGACTCTTCTAGTACTTGTCCAGCACCGTTTTCAACTCGAACTGTGACAAGTCGATAGCACTGCGCTGATAGATAAATAAAAAAGAAACGGGACAAACTAATACAGGAAGTAAGTCGACATTGTACCGTCGGGCGAATTGATTGCACAATAAGGGCCAAGCGAATACGTTTGAAAGTTTCGCTTATTGGAAAGCCGCCGAACAAGAACTCGATGAAATCGGGGATTTTTTCGATACCCAAGATGCAACGGTTCGCAGAGCTTTTCCTCGCCGAGTTCGCCATGTTTCGATGGATTCCTTTATCGACTCGGCCAATTCCGTTATATAGAAAACTTTCCTCCCTCGCGCATCGCTTCGCGTTAACCTCGCGCATTTAATTTCCATCCGCGAAGATATTGTCTAAAAGTGGAATGCCTTCGTAGATGATAAAATTCAGATCGTAATTACGGTTTTAAGTATGCATACCTACGTCGATATTTATCGCATGCGCTACAATTATCTCTGCGTGGCATAACCTTGCCTCGCTTGAACTTCGTGCATCTAATTGTCACGGCATTACATGTGCTCGAGATAAAACGAGCACCCTATATATTTCGTCTCAACCCCTACGCCTATTATAACTTACGTAACTACCATTAGCGGTCAGACGATATTTATTGCGTTATTATCGACGTAAAAGTGTTCGGTAAAAAGTACATAGATTTTATTTGACGCATTAGTAATAAATTTACAGATTAATAACAAAAGAGATAAGGGCTCGTTTCAGCAGAAAAGCAAGTGTACTAAAAACGCGTACCAATAAAAATTTTTTTAAATTAAAAAATGTTTCATAATTATAAATAAAAATAAATAACCAGTGGCAATAATAACGAAGGTCTAAGAGACGCTAGAAATTCAGGGGTGTCTTTTAAATGCGTTCTGATGGTATATTACAGTAAATTATTTTATCGAGGATAGGATGGGTATCGCAGGGGTTGAAAAACAACGCAGGAAAATTTCCAAAGCAGGGGAAGCGATAGACCCGTGCGAGCGAATGGTAGCGAGATATCGTAAGATCGAGGGCAACAGATGTCATGGACCCCAACGGCGGCGCATGTCCTAGTTTATCAGGCACGTAGTAGAGCCAGCTACAGCGGTCTCGTCCGCAGAGAATCCATTCTCTTGCGCAGGTCCCGTTCAATCATTTATAATTTCAATGTGACTTTGCCGAATCCCGCAGTCTTACCTAACGTACTTCCTCGTAATCGGGCATTCCGTGAACAAAGTAATTGTCTGAAACCGCCGCGCATTATCCTCGGAAATTACGTTTCAATAGCACGTACCACATTTTCCATCCGGCTAATAAATAGGTCGCGGTGGCGAACATCAATACTGCTCCCAAACTTTCGTCGCGCGTTGACGAAAGAATCCTTGTCCGCGTAATTCTGTTACGTATACAGGGTGTCGCAACAATCGCTGGGGAATTCCTAAGGTCGTTTGAAGCAACTTTTTCCTTTACAGAAATTTTCTCCGGGCTTTCATTATGGAGATATTACCGAAAAGTGGCGACCAATGAGAGGCGGGATCAGCTGACGCGAGGCGGTCGAATTATCGAGTGGTAGAAGGCCAGTTTCGCTGATTGGCTCGGTCGCTTCGCGCCAGTCGAGATCGTCTCTCATTGGTCACTGTTTTTCGTTGATAATTCGTTAACTATGCCTCGGAGGACAATTTTGTAAAGGAAAAAGTTACTTCGAGTGACCCGAGGAATCTCTCTTCATAATACGAGCAACTATCGAAGCACTCTGTGCGATGACGTAACGCGGGGGTTATCGAAACTACGAATATCGTTTAACGACAGCGCATAATCGCGAGCGGTTACGCGATGGCTCGCGATCCAACTCGCAATTCACATTCGAATTGGTTCACTAGCGAACCGTAATTCCAGTCGCATTACGAGTAATTGCATACAACTTGGTTGGCCGGAATTGAATGCGTGTGCCTACAGCGAGACGAAATCGGGGATTATTAATTCTGATCCTGACCTCAGACGGGAAGGACGAGAGCGAACGCGGAACGAAGCTTGAACGGCCGCTTTTTATTGATCGGCGATTCGTACATGACGACGGAACACGAATAACGAAATGGGGATCGTATCATCCGCGAGTACGTTAATCCGTCGGGGCTGCGGAGGAGACTTCGCTCGAACGCGATTGATTATCGAGCCGCATTTTACTAATGGTTACGCTATTCTTGCACTTGGATATAATCGTGATTAAAAATCGGATGTTCGTACGAATGCGTATTTTTATAGCGTAGATCAATTTGGGAACCCTGAAATTGAAAAGATGTATAAAAGTGTATAAGTAGAGTGAGTCATCCATAAGCCTGTTTTCTGTCCGTGTTATGGTCCCCTTTTAAGGGGTGATCGTATTCAGGGTGTCCCATTAGTCACTCGCAATAGAAAATGAAGGGTTCCTTAAGCCATTTTTATAAATATTTCCTCTGAGGTACCATTAACTAATTATTAATAAAAAAAACAGCGACCTTTCATTGGTCCCAGTTTTTCCTTAATAATCCGTAAAAAAAGCCACGGTTTAAATTTTCGTAAAAAACAAAGTTACCTCAAATGATCTCGAGACTCTCTCGTTTCCGAATATCGAGTAACTATTTGGCCACCCCGTATACCGGCTTCGAAAGGATCGATTTATGGCAAGATATGAATAACGTTCACGTTTAATAGATCCTTCTTAAAGAAGCCTCGTTCCGGAGGCGATAGCTCTCGATCATAAATATCCAACTTCGTAGTTTCTATAAGAACATTCGACTCTGATAAATGCCCCAAAGACGTCTCTCTACAGTGGATTCATGACTAACGACTAATTACGTTCTTCTATAATAGAGAATGATCTGTTTGCAGGATGATGAACGCATCAGGAATTATCGTGAATGGATACTTCTTCTCGAAGCGGTATTAAAAATGTTCAGAGGATAAGTGAATCATTCATTGATCCTGCTTTGAGATAGATTGTCGCGGGCATCGATGAACAATTTGCAAAGCGTGGCAATTATGGAGATTTGTTTTCCTAGCGAGAGATCTCGTTAAGAACGGACACTGGTAATATCGAGGTGTAATTGATTAAGCTGTCCGTAAAAGAGATTAACGATAAGTCGAACGAACAATGCGAGTTCGCTCAGAGTCCTAGTATATATAATATACATATAATATAATATATAGCGTATATATAAATTCCAAAAAGTGCAGAGGGTGCAGGGACAATTTTACACGATGTATCGAACGGCAATTATTTCTGCACGCATGAGCGAGCTCGTGTCGCGGATGACGCATTGCAGAGTTATCAACGGGATCGTCTGAATTGCTACAAATTTAATCTCGTCCATGTAATTATAATCTCTCGTAGACCGAACAATTTTTTTTAAATTGTTACCCTCATTAACTCTGCCGGCGAAGATATAATTTACACGCGAGCAAAATTTATACGAGCAAATAAAAATACCTTCTTTTCTTTAATGCAACGAGAAACGTATCAATCGAAATGGAGGAAATTTATTTTTAAAGACAGCAGGAAGATTGGTGATAGAAACAAATAACCGAGAATATATTCGTTCGGTAATCCATGCCACGGCACTGCGACGAATATCATTTGTTGGCGGCCTCGTGCAACAATTTAGTTATAATGGAGCGCGCCGCTGCTATTGCGAGGATCTAATGAGACGTATTCTATGGAATTAATTAGACAGGGGGCCTCGGAAATGAAATGGAACGAGAACATCAATAATCCGATAGTTTGCCTAGATGAAATGAACGAACGCATCGTCCTACATTCGTTTCGTGTTGGCACGGTCGTTGCTGATTCGCGAAACTTTACCTACGGAAACTTTAGCGTCGCCCTTGCCCCCCTGACACGATAAGACGATTCTTGGCGACTAGTTTCGCTTTTTTTTTTTAGACGAAACGTGTTTAGAAAAATGTTACCGTTAACCCTTTGCACTCGCAGCCATTTTAACTGGAAACGTGAAATAATTTTCCTGGCTCGTAATACTTTTATTATTTTGAATAGAATAATTTTCGTGACGCCTCAGTGTCACCCTTCGAGTGCAAAGGGTTAAAGTACCTCAAATATTTTGTTGTTCTTGATACTAGGGTATATGATAATAGATTAGGGTAGATTGATAATAGATGTACGGTATTTTTAATATTGCGTTGAATGAAAAATATAATGAGAAATGTGCTCGTGCCAGCGATCGAGGTGCCTGCAGAAATTAGGAAAGAAAAGTACACCGGTGGTCTGACGCAAGTCCACTAGAAACCGTCTTGTCATTTATCGCCTCGTTAGCGGCTTGTCGCTAACGCGTAATGTCAATCGCGGTTCATGCGAGCGTACATGCTGTGTACGTGCGACAGAATCGCGTAAACTACAGAGTAACCGGCAAGAGATTACTTAAACTATCCTAACACTATCTAAAGTCATCTTTCATCTCGAATACATCCTCAACCGAACGCTTAATATAGTTTCGTAATAATAAAAAATAATGAAAGAATTATTATTCGAAAAATACATTTGAAATTCTCTGTATAAAACAAAACGACGCGAAATTTTAATGAATTTTTCGTCGTGAATAACAACCACGTTGAACCACATTAAATATTACTTTCTCTTTAAATTACCAATTACTTGGCAGCGAGAGTGGTCGGTAATTAGAATGTTTTCGTAGCCGACTGAACTGCTTGCAGAAACTCGTATTGTTTCGTTCCATCGTTACGGGTTGAGTTATGATGGGTGAAATTGTGAAACGATGGAAGAAATTCCCGAGAAATTTCTGCCGCCGCTCGCCGCGCAACACCCGCCGTTTCCTTCCAGCCCCGGAGCACTTTAAATTTTTCAGTGCCGCCTCTCCCCAGGCTTCTGAATGTTTCATGCAACTTTCCTGCGCGATTCGCCCGACGTAAAACATGTATTTGTTGCATCCCGTATTTTACGTGCCAATAGCGTCACCAATATACAGATACGATACGTTAATAGAGTAGGATAACGAGTCCGAAAATGCAATAATCTATTGCACGTGTTATTTGCCATCCATGCGCAGGAAAATTTGGAAAAATCTTCAGCCTTTGAGAAATGATAATTTCACAACGCGTAATTATAGAAACGATTTTTATTTGTCCCGTTGCTTCGACACTCTCGCAAGAACTTAGTATGTAGTTTATCTTAAACATATTTTACACGCTGCTCCAGACTACAGAATTTATGGTCCGTCGTTCATTTCGTTTCGATATCGACGCTGTCGCGTGAAACGGCGCCGATCAAAGTTCAACTGTGAAAAACGTACGTGTGCGTCGACCCGCGCGCGACCCACGGTTTGTTACATATAAAATCTGAGGGATCGTTTACAGCCCCGCGTGTATATTTCCGGATATGTAAGCCACGGTTCGTACGTACAGTCGGCGTAGGCAGCACTCGTACACGCTGCATGCTTTTTAAAACGAAATAACATTTTTATTACAGCTGAGGCTTTTTTCAAATTTTAATTGGAGCGATTATAAAAAAATTTATACTATTTTAAAATGTGTAGGAATACTTTTCGCACCGAGTGTACCTATCTCTGCAGAGAGGAAAACTAACAGTTCGATTGTTGATTCAGTATTGTCGTCGATAGCGAGGACATGCGAATTCGAGTTACAATTGACGCAAATATTTCTCTTACTTTAATAGTGTTAATATTAAATCGTGTCTCGAATTCTAATTCATAATTCAGCGTATGTTACAGTATTTCGTATGCTATAGTATAGTACATTTTGACTGAACTGTTTCGAATATAGTTCGTGTCAGGCCTTTTAAAATAATGAAAATTATTCTCCATTCTGAATAACATGTGACGAATTCCGGCTCTTGTTACTTTCGTAATTCGACGGGATCGGTAATTTCGTGTTAATTAGTTTAAAAAAGGTGGAGCGAAATTAGCGTATCCCGAAGACATTTCACAGTTTTCTACTGTCAAACGTCGATCCACAGCGCCGGGGAAGCCCATCGGAAACGTTTATCACAGAGTGCTCCAGTTCCCGTCAATTGCTTTGAATTCAGGACGAGGCTGGATCAGGGTTAGGGCAGCTAACTGGATTGTCGGAATTCGGGCTAATACAAGTCTATCAACTTATTCTGCCGATCTGTTAGACGCGCCGCGCGGCTCCCGCAGGTTGTCCGTCGTTCCCCGAATACCAGCCGAAGCGAAAATTCCGTCGAGCTTAACGGAAACCTATACGTAGACGTGCGACGAATGTTTGCCGATCGTTTTCGACAATTAACCGCGAGCTTCGAGGCCCTCTTCCATTATACCGATAGGCTGGAGAACGAAACAGACGAAAGGAAAAGATCCTTTAATACGTCGCGTGTGGAAACATGGACATGTTCGTTCCTCGGTTTGCGCATAACTGATACGTAACAAGAGAAAGCGAGGTAATCTGATAGTTCGCATGTCGTCCGGAAATTCAAACGTGGGCCGCGCGCACATGCCGATGTATAAAATCATTCTTTTACGCATCGCATTGCATCGTAGACGGTTTTCCTGAAATCATTTTCACGGGAGACTTTCTTTTAAAAAGTAATCCGAACGGCGCCAATTACTTCGACGCGGTATCGAGGAGAAAATTGTTACGACTCTCGTTTATAATATCTAACAAGATCTATGTTATACAGAAAAATTATTGTTAGTCCACCTGTCGTCTCCGAATAAGATTCGAGCGTTTTCCTTCGCTTGGAGGAGAGTTGTCTCAGTTGGAAAAGCGTTCTTATTTATTTTATCGAACGTTCGAACTTACCGAGCATCTTTACACCCTGGACAGGACTCAGGGGGTAAAAGTCCCCGTGAAGCGGACAATGGAAGCCGACTCTGCGCTCCCTTCTTCTCGCCCTTCTGGTGAGCATGCACAGTAAGACGCCCAAGGCGAGCATGAGCGCGCCGACCACGATACAGATCGGCCCGAGGATCCGCGAGTTTCCCGTGAACGCGATCCTGGCGGCGTACGAGTCCTTGTCCTCGTCCTCGCCGGGTCCCCGATAGGATGCAGCTGCGACAGAAAATGAGAATGTTAATCGCGGCCGCTCCTAGCCGTTCCAGCCGGTAAAAGCAATTTAACGATCCCCTTGTTCCGGCCGTTGTTCCCTTATTTCGCGCGTTCGAGATCCTCATTTTCAAACAATACACGGGACACGGTAGAGGATTCCGCGTAAACGACCTCCGCGGCGCGAGACTTCTTTTCTTTTTTATCGCGAACGTCGTTTAAATGGAAACGAGCGATCGAGAAAAATGGACGCGGCGTGACGGGGGACGTGAGAAAAAAACGTGGGCGAAGAAAATTAATGAATATTAATCGTCGATCAACACTTTGCTGACTGACGGTATCTGTATCTAGATAAAAATGTTTAAGGAAGTATTAAAGCAAGATTCTTTTTAATTTTCCTATTTTATGTAAAATGGCGATGCCATTGAATTTTTAATTGTAGGAAAATTATGCGAAATTGTGAGAAATTAAATAAGCTTTTTGCGCGGTTCGTTCGGATGTTTGCGTAGCGGTTGATTCGATGCCGAGTAGCTGCTTTGCCAACAAATGACATGGAACGAAAGGGAAATGGGCTGCAGGACCGGTCTCATCGGGAGAGTGCCCCGGGGGGGGGGAGGGGTGGGCAAGAAAAAGAATAACGAAGGAGGTTGGGAAGGACTGACCGGTTTTAATAAATCGGTTGGTAACAACCGTCCCAGCCTCGTGTATCCGAGAAACTCTGGGTAACAAGTAAACGACCAGCTGTTGCCTGTTGGTGAACAGCCCAACCTTTCTTCCAGGCCTTTTTCTTCAGCTTCTTCTTCGTCTTCGTGACATAAACGCTACACCGCCACCATAGAGTTCGATCACCTCGAAAGTGGTTCTCAAACGATCATACCGAATCACCGCGGCAAGAATAAGGTTGATTTTTTAACGCTAATACTCGCGGAATGATTTTAGATTTCTTTGCTCTATGTTCACAGGTGAAGCTATATAATCTCATATTTTTATGGGATTTTTAATATCTTTAATATCCATTTAATACCATTTTTATATTCAACTTATCTCCAAATTTCTCAAATTTTTATTGCGGCATAAAACAGTGGAAACATATTGTTTCCATGTAAATTGAAAATTGATTATTTATTGAATACTAGAAAAATATATACGGCTGTATATATCCATACTAACGCAGATGCCTACACACTTCGATATCTTCCATAGAATAATTAAATGAATTAGTAGCAGTTTCGAAGTTTATGCCATCTGCAATTACAAAGTCGTCCCAAGGGAGGAAAGTAAAAGTTTAAATGTTAAAATGTAAGTTTAATTTCGGCGGAGGAATTGCACGTTCTATCCCGTATTGAAGGGAAAGGTTAAGCGTAGGCGACTCCTCTCGTCCAGATTGCGATACCATAATTAACGTTAAGAGACGATTAACGGCGGAAAGTTTGTTACAATCGCGAAATAAAGAAGTTACATCAAGCCCGAGCGATTTTCCTCGTTAAAGTACACTACGCGGAGAGCTTCGTGGTGCTTGCGCTGCACAGTTCGTAAATGCGGATACATTTATGCAAAAAATACGCGGCTCAAGCGCGGAATAGTAAAAGCATTTAAACGATTTGAAAAGATAATCGCGTTGCCATGAACTCGTTGCATTTCTTAAGAATAGAAACGAACGCGCAAAGGCGATTTTAATTTTGAATAAAGATGCACGGTCGGACCCTCGTTATCGTCACGATCGTCTGCTACGAAAGTCGTCGTTCTACAATTTCTCAATAAGTCGAGCATTATTTGATTAAATAATGCGAGCGCGTTCCTGCGAGGATAAATCGACCTCGTCCAATGGAATTGGCTAGACGGTAATAATGGAAACGATGCGACCTGTAACAATTGATGTTTATTAAAACACGCCAGGTTCAATAGCGCGGACGTCTCGTACACCTTATCATCCGTTAACACAGCAGTCGCGTCGATTGTCAATTTGATATAACCATATTGAATTACTATGCAACGACACCTGACAGCGAAGTGGCAAGAATTATGCAAGCTGTATAATATATTCAAAAGGAAATAATCTAATCCGATGTCGCCTCGTATCACGTAACACTCGCGAACGAAATTTTAAGCGCTCGCGGCGTCTAGAGAAATGAAAGATGTCCGGACGTATGAGATACTTGGCACGCATCCTCGATTATTTATTACGCCGTGTCCCAATGATGTTTAAACATGTTTTGGACGATTGAGGATGATTTAAAAATAAAAACCTAGTAAAAGAAAATGCAGAAAGGGTAGATTCAAAGTGATTTGTTTGAGGACATGGGATGTTGTTGGCAACACGCGCCCAGCGAAGATTAATATTCCGTTCAACGTTCGCTCGCGTTGTCTTTGTTCGGTTCGCGGAATCCTATTATTTTCCGATCGCGTACCGTGCATGTATCAATGCAGTAATTTCCATGGAATCGATCGTGTCTTGTAACTTCGTCACTCGACGAACCAACCGGCAGCTTAACCGTCCGACGCAAGGTTTCCTATCCGACATCGCTAATCAAATTCCGAGAATACGATAGAGGCTTCTGTCCGATCAACGCGAAATGTCTGTCCATGTACGGAAAATTATTCCCATCGTCGCCGAGAGCACGTGCTCGCGTCGTCGCCGACTAAATATAGTAATCTCCGGACGCGTTTGACTATCGCAATAATCTTCCACTTTCTAGAACGAGCTCAAAGACGCGGACAGGCGCATCTCAAAATCGACGCGTTCGCACGGTTAATGTTTATATTAACGCGCGTTCGATCGTGTTTCGCGCGAAATCGGACGTCATTCGAATCGTTTCGAGCAAACGTGTAAGAAAATCATCCGAACGAGTCCTTTCTAATCGAATGTCTCACCGCGTCCAAGAATATACGTATGAGTCGCCTTTATGGCTCATTAAAAGACTCTAAGTCTTATTAAAAGACTATATTTTAGTTAAGTAGAATTATGTTTAAAATATTGTATTCAATTATATTTAAATCATATTTAAAAATAACATTTGAAATCGTATTCAAATCATATCCAAAATTAATATTTGAAATTGTATTTGAATCGTATCTAAAATTAACATATAAAATTATATTTCAATCCTAAGTTATATTTAAACGACTCGGATAGTCGTTTTAGTCGTCGATTAAGGGTCGATTTTCCGAGGGAAAACATTTTCGCGAAAGTACCATTAAGAACAACCGAGATACCTCTCGCTCCTTATTTCGGTCTAACGATAGCGGAAAGTCACGCGAGAAAACAATGGCGCCGATATACGTAGGTGACTATGTATGTACAGAGCGGAGTAGGAACAATAAGGAGGAAGATACAAACCAGTGAGCACAGCGCCAACAAGCATGAAGAGAAACCCGAATGCCGGAAGAGCAATCTGACAGTTCGCAGCTATTACGACTCCAGCCACCATCAGGCCGCCTTCTATCTTCTCCACCCTTAACCGTGATATGGGGGTCGGACATTTTAATTTTGCTCCAAGGCTACCACTCAGCGCACCCTCCTCAGCCGCCATTGCGCTGGGCCTGAAACCATTCATAGAAATGTCACTTACTTAGCCGTTTCGATCCTACAGAAAGTAATTATGAATTTTTATAAAACAATCAATTTTTGTATTTAATAATTTCTCATAAAACGCACGGTTTAAATATTATTCGAGATATATCAGTTATTTGATATAGCATGCACCGTGCGTCAGAGGGTGGAATAGTGCATTTACATCCCCTCTTTTGTTGCTGTTCGCGTTTCCTTCCGTGAGGACAGACGGTGATCGGCTATTGGTCGAAGACGGTGAAGAAGGTCGACGTTACAACCCTCTATTCATCTTCGTCACCCTCTTCGGCCAATAGCCGATCACCGTCCGTGATCGTAGGAGGTACAAACTGCAGCAGAAACGGGAAAGTAAAAAATGCTGCGCCTTCCTTCGACGGACGCACAGTACATACGTATGTGCATAAATTGTTGATGAGGACGACGTTGCCCACGATTCTCCATATAAGATTATACATTTCAGACAAAGGAGGACGCTTCTTATGCTGCTGGCTTCGTTTAAGTTCGTCTCCAGGTCATTCCTAATAGAGAAACGAGTTCGTTCCAATGAAAACCCGGGGCTTTCCAGTAGGGCGTACTGAATAGCGGTAAGTAGACTACGGATCTTTATGCGTTTATGGTATATTTAAGCATGTTAAATCTAAGGAAACGTTTACGCTAAATGTAAAGAATTTTTTTAGTCGATGTAAAAAATATTTAAAAGATAGTTTCTTTCTTCGGATCTCAAAATTCTAATTCGTAAATCACGAATCGATCATGAAATTATTTATTAGCGATGAATAAACCTATGATTATTATCCGAAACAGGTTTATTCAAATGACGTCTATCGACTGTAATTCGAATCGTAAAACGCTCGAAACCAGTCGCAGTCGACGACGAAGGTTATTGTAATGTAAATTTTATTAGATTTTTATGACACTCGCATGAACGAGTTCATAAGATTATCATCGCAAAAATATGCGAGGGAATCGTTATGCACTATGCATAAACATTCATTCTTTATAAAGAGAAATGTTTCTGGTAAAAAAAAGAATGTGAAATAGACGAGATGTGAAAGTTAATAGCAAAAACACTGTTACAATTACCTGTTTCGCGTAAAAATTGTACATAATAATTAAACGAAGAGATATCAAAATTTTATATTAATGATTTTTAGATGAATTAAAAGAGGAATATGAAGAAAAATATAATACATATATATAATTATGCAAAATATTGCGAAATTCTTAACAATAAAAAATATTTATAGATTTTCATATACAAGCATTTTGAAAAGCATGAATGTTAAGAGTATGTACGTGGAGAGATAATTATAAAAAAGAGAATTGGAAAAAAAAGGAGGGCTCAGCCGGGATTTGAACCCGGGACCTCTCGCACCCAAAGCGAGAATCATACCCCTAGACCACTGAGCCGCTCATGACTTTCTTTCTTTTATACCGATAGTCACTAGTCTCTTCCATATGTTGCACATCGATTTTATTCTACGTTGTAACTAACAATATTTAAAATTTGTGTTAATTGAGAGAAAGAAAGTAGGATTTACTCGTTAATAAAAAAATTGTGTTAACAAATTAGAGAAGTTTAAAAAATAATGCAATTTGAAACACTACTAATAGGAAGTATAAAGTACCAGAACTTTAGCCGAAAATATAATGTATTAAATACTATAAAATACTGATAAAATAATACTGTAAATGTATCATTTACAAGTAGTTTCACAAATATCTTTCTTAGTAACACGAAATATTTTCGAATAAAATACTACGTCAGTTTTTTAATATAATTTATAGAGGTTATCGTCGATTCGTTAAAAAATAATAAATGATATTACTACGGTGTAGAAAAATTAAGAAAAAAAATCGGGCTCAGCCGGGATTTGAACCCGGGACCTCTCGCACCCAAAGCGAGAATCATACCCCTAGACCACTGAGCCGCTTGATCTCAAACGTCCAAAGAATAAGTCATTTCGTTCGTATCGTTTTTTCAATGTTCAATCGTTAAAATCCTTTATTATTTATACATAACGAAGCAACATTTCATCGCAAATATATATCTCTCTATTAAAGAATCTCTTTTTCGATCATCTAGAGTTAATAACAGCTGCATGCAATAAGAAAAATCTTTAATACATTTAAGACGATGTTAATAAGACCATAATGGTACAGTAATTAATTTTCTTATGATCTTAAGCTTTCTAAAAGCTCGTAACATACAGTTAAAAAGTTCATATATTATTTAGTGGCACGAACTATATAAATCGTGTAGCAACCAGTCATTACCAATAACATTATATAACCATTTCGGTTGGTATTACGATACAGATGTAGCACAATAATTCAGTATACCATTAATAGACTTCCGAACAACTGCTGCAATATGTGAAACAACAAATCAAAGTACAAGAATGCTGCTGATTTCTTATATGATGAATATTATAACAAATTACGAATTATTTCGTCGGAATTATCTGAATCGTTGACACATCTGGCTGATTATGAAACGAATGCACAACGATTCTAGGTTCGCAAACGTCGCGGAACCGGGGGACGGGTAAAAGCGTAGGAACCCGGAATCGGTCACGTGCTAAGAGAAAGTTTAACTCCTATATATGGCGCCCTTAACTTTTAACTATAATTTTATATATCCACGTTATATTAATATATTTGCGACATCTGTTTCCAAAAAGAAAATCTATCAAATTAATATGGTATTTCCCTTTGCTATAATTAGGATGGAAAATAATTATTTTTCGTTCGCGATCGGTTTACGCATTATTACTAGGATTTTAATGTTTTTTTTTGCACACGAAATTAAAAGCCGAAAACGTTGAGCTAATCGTTGCACGCGCTGCGACGAGTCCCTCGGCTACCTTGCAGGATATTTTAACGTCCCACCTGGCATACTCCGTAGATTTGCACAGCCACCGATATAGACATATACGAGCGCGCGCGCGCAAAATTTGTCGTTCTATTTTTAAATCTGCGTTCTTTTTTTTTCTATTTGGTTTCATACATCGTCGTGGATTTAACGAGGTACCCTTTTCATTATGCGAAGCAAGAGGTCGGCTTGCTTAATGAAGAGCGGGTAGGTTGGCCGACGTTAATTGGGCGACGGAAGCTCAAAGCTCTAGAGCTTAACTCTGTCGCGCAAAAACCGGCATCCCTGCTCTTTTTCAGATCTCCGTCGCGAATGCCACATTGTTCATGTTTGTGCCATTGATTCGTCCCGGCGCTGCCGTGGAAAATATAAACGGAAGGTGGAATTTAGCGGCGGGAACTTTATCCCAAATAGCGCAATAATAAATCGGTTGTACTAAGTTAGTAATAATAAATCAGTAATAATAAATCAGTGAAAATAATATCTTACGAATCGGTAGATCGAAATTGAACGTTCCTTTTTGTCATTAGTAAATTTTTAAGGATTTTCGGATGGTCGGAGGCCTGACGGAACGAAAACGAACGGATGAAAATCTGGAAAGTTGTGATTCGCAAATTGAAAAATTGCAGTCGAAGCACTTTTCCCTCTAACAAGGGCGATTTCTCTATTTCTCGCAGTGTCAAGAGTTTCTCATGTCTTTCACGCGACAGAATAATCGCTACCGTGAAACCGGTTTACTCTCACTCGCCGGTGCGAGACATTGGACCCGATCGTTTAACACTAATTCGGGCTCTACTGCATTCGACGCGTTTTGCCATTTTTGAGCGAACCTAAATTCTTCTGCTTTTTTTGCGCGCGATGGAAAATAGTCGACGCGAGAGCGTTCATTCGAAGACATTATCGAGAAGACTTTTAATCGTAAAACTCTTAGCTTATCTCGTTTTAAAAGAGTTATAGATACTATTCGAATATAAATATCTGAAATTCTTGTTCGATTATAGTAGCGTTATAACGTCGAATAACGAAGAAAAGTAAAAGTTAAAAATGTTCACTGTTCCAGTAAACAAAACTATATTCGTCTAACTATTCGAGTGTAAAACGAGCGACCATCACACCGACATGCGTACCCTCGCTATAGTATTCGAGGATCATCTGCTTGGATGAGTGCACCGTGGGGACGAAAATTTCTATTGTTTAAAGCGTGTCGAACACGTGATAATACGACGCTGCATTCGATCAGTTAATGATCCAACAGAGGGGCCCTGAGTCTACTAAAACCGGGCATACTTAAATTCTCCAATTTCCAAAATTAATAGATTCTTCAGAAATATATTTCGAAAGTATATTTATCGCCTTGGTTCAACTCTCCGAATTACACAATACCAAACACGCGAACAGCCTAACGACAGCGGCTCGCGGCGTTACAAAATGCCCATCTAAATGGACAAAAGCTATTTTAACGACCGTCGGAAAGTCTTCTAATTGGTATCGCGAGTTGCCAAAGGTGGTCTTCTATCACCGAAAAGAAAAGAACGTCCGCGAGTCGATTTTATAAAGTCTAATGAGTAGACTGTGGACCTGTGCGAAGACTAAATTTGCATATGCCATAAATGCATAAAAATCCGCGAGACCGTTAATAGATTCGTAAGACCGTTCCAAAGACCTGTTTTATGAGCTAAGGTACGTAGCTTCAATTACTGTACCATGAAGAGCTCCGTGCTCCAAAACAACCATTACAGTTTTACAATTCGTGTCGGACGTTTTCCTACAAGCTATACTTTAAGATCTGGTAGATGTTGTTTCAACGTTTTATGTTATAAATATAGCCTTCGGTACCTAAACTTTCAGATTATATATTCTTCTTCTTCTATATTATTATAAATACATTGCAAGCAGAATGGTCTAAAAAAAAGTTAATTTGTGGATAACAGAGAATAAATACTACAAAATTCGATATGCTATTCCAGTGGCCGGTTCTTAGTCATTCTGCTATATTATTTACGTAGGAAATCTAAAACTAAGGAAATGAAAAATTATGTAATCCGCAATAAGCGTTATACAAATCGTACCGCGAAAATACAATGACGACTTCTTGCACCGCGATGAAATAGTTACGAACGCCATTTACGTAACAGCCCTAAGTTTCACTCGTATTTGTGTTTCGCTCGAAGGAACTCTTCAAAGATACATAAAGTTACCTCAAATAAAATAAAAAGCTTTATAGAACATTCATTACTTCGCTCGCTATATTAAAATTTTTATTTCACCCGTTTCTCGCTAAAAATTCATTTTTTCGCGAAACGTTTTAAATAAAATTGAAAGCCGTCCGGCTGTCCACAATATTCAATGAATAATAATATGTACGGGACGTTCTGCCGCGCGTACATTATCGATGCACAGGCAGAAGTCCCCGCAAGGTCTGTCAATTCCAATTATAAACTTCATTCAAACGATACCTGACAGAGTCTGGAGATCGTCGTACACGTGATTCATTGACAGGCAGACACACACACTCGCGTAACAGATATTGCATATACGCAGCAAAGATCGTGTTGCATTACGTTTAAATTCGAAGGCGTAACTCGTGCGGTATAAAATATTTTTTAGTAAAATTACAAATGTAATGTTTGCCGTCCAGTAATTAATAACCTGACATAACCTGACAATCCATGTTATAGGTGAAGAAACCATTGGCGTCTATGGACAGCAAAGTTCTCCAGAAACAGGGTAACATGGCCGCGTGACGACATAGCAGGAGGCTGGCAGAGGGGAGAAAGAGCGGCAAGGTATATTCGTGTGAGGGAGACGATGACGTCGTCGCGTCGTGTTCGTGACATCTGATATATAGTTGATGTGGGTCTATGTCTACGTGACGTCACCCCATCCCTAGACGTAAGGAATTTTCTTTAGGTAGATCGTTGTTGTAGAAGTAACAATTCTACCAACGATAAAAGCTATCCAATCAATCCTAGAATTACCGCACCCTAAACGCGAGTAATACATATTAACCCTTTGAACTCGAGTGACGACTCTAGAGCACCAATGAAAATTATTACATCAGTCTCAATATAATTCTCCCGTCTCAAATTTATCCGTACTTAACTGTTGAAACTGCAGCTGTTAGCCACGAGACTCAATGTTATATGCATCAAGTGCAACCATGTCGCACAAGACTGAAGCATATAATATACAAAGAAAAATGTGTGCTATTACCCTAGATAATAGTTCAGTTGGCCAACGCGTACAGTAAACGCAGTTTCGCGACCACATCCGTCAAACGCATCCCAATTAGAAAATTCTGGATTCCACGAATCTATTCATCCCTTGATCACGCGACGCGGTGTGACACAAAGGCAACGACACGTTGAAAGAATAACGCGGCGCAACGAATCCAACAATAAGTAAAATGACCTTGCACAAAGAGTGGCCAGAGAAACGGGTCGACGACCGCTTAGCACGGCTCGCAAGATGCAACGAGGAACGCCTTTCTACAGCCTTGACTGCAACCTCCATTACGTTGCTGCCAGCTTCGTCGTCACGTGTAAACGTGCACCGAATGACGTATCCTCTGTCGTTCCCTGACGGCACATACGCTCGCCGCTGGCCAGTTAACGCGCGCCCGTTAACGCGCGGCCAGATATTTTTGTTGTCGTCGGGCTGTCACGATTTATCGAGAACTTTCACGACGCTGAGCCCGGCTCGGCCGCTAAAAAAATTACCGATCACCGTTACTCCGAGGCTGATGTACTCCGAATCCACGGTTTACAGGCCGTGCGCACCTCTTCCCGGATCAAACTCACCCTTTCGCGGATCGCGTTCGTCTTTGTCAAATTATAAAGAAATAATCACGATTTTTATCACCGCGGAATGACTGAGAAAAATAAAGAAAAAAGGATAAAACAGTTAAATATTAAATTTAGAGCTAATTCGCTAAATCCTCGATCATTTCGTTCTTTTCGAATTCGATTTCGAATTGGGCTACGACCTGGCCCAGCATTGTACGAACTCGCCGGAAGCGCATATCCGTTTAGCTTTTAGCGTGCTCATCGGAGCGCGGAGAGGAGACTGCAACACGCTAATAAGCTTCCTCCGACGCCTCAGAATCCCAAGACTATTATAATAGTTGGCCATTCATCGTAACATTAAATTTCTAGATCGTTGTTGGAAATTTCGGGATCTGGATGCGAATTGGCGGACGAAGTTGTTCCGCGGAAGTTCTCTCCGCGGACGCCGAACGGAAACGCTCGAACGACGCGGTGAACCTACTTCGGAGGTTATTATACTGACCTACGGGGTTTTATGCATTTACGAGGAAACAGAGTAGGCGGACCGGCAAGAACTACGGGCACATCAAAGAAGTTCCAGGACGCTTTTATATTATTAAAACCGTATAAAAATGGCTCGACGCAACGAACGAGAGCGCCCATTTAATTTCTGTTCCATGAATTCGATGCGGAGAACTCTTATTTTCCAGTCTAGTTATTATTAAACCGCGGTTTTCATGCATCCATGACAAACGCGAGCAAATAAGATGCAAAACTGTGAATAGAATCAAAGAGAATTAAAACATTGCTCGGCGTACTAAAGTTAATAAAAAGGACAGGATCTTTTCTCTCATTCTATTTCTGTCATTTATAATTTCTATTTCGCCTAAAGGTCTGACAAATTACAATCGCTAATAATCTCTTCAAACTATGGCGTGGGAGGAATTAATTTACCATTTTCGATCGCAAATAAAATTCGTTTAAAATTAGACATTTCTATCGGTTTTTCAGTGGCGGATTAATCAGAGAATAATGAGTTCGAACGGCTCGCGTGGATATAATTATCGAAAAGCGATCGAATCGTGGCG
The DNA here is from genome assembly GCF_028453695.1 of Augochlora pura. Taxonomy (NCBI): domain Eukaryota; kingdom Metazoa; phylum Arthropoda; class Insecta; order Hymenoptera; family Halictidae; genus Augochlora; species Augochlora pura. Next base: position 13,503,260 of record NC_135780.1, read on the forward strand.
CGCGACTGGAATTAAAACTGTCAACGTTTCCCAGCGTCAACGACCTTCCTAAATTCGTAGTTACCTCTCGTCAAAAGATCATTCGGGGTCTGACATTCAACGTTCGGAACGAAGTGTCTGTCCACACGCGAACGAATGACGTGGACGGATGTGAAACTGAATTGGCGCAATGACCATAACGGATGCCTAATGCAGCAATGAATATGCGTCGGGTTTCCTCAACGTTTAAAACAACGATGGACGCGCCATGGAATAGGCCGGTTTGTTGGACACGCGAAACTTTGCCGACACGGGTAAACGAATCATCGTATCGCGTTGCATTACGTTAACCGGAACGTTTTGCAGTTAGCAAAGGGTATCGCAGATCGGTCGGACAATAAACGTGAAGGGGGTTCCGCGAGAGGAAAAAGCCGGAGGCGGGACTCGCGATCATCACGAAGGATCGTGTCCGAGTCAGGCGATCATATACAGCTTTCTTATAAACGCATAAGACGATCCATCGATTATACATACGATTCGTAATTACCGCGATGAAATGACCAATGCCCTCTAGTATAAAATGTTCGATTGCATTGAATGCATCGCGATGAATAAGCATCGGAGAATCATGAATAAACGAACGTGCACCGGATTCTACGTATTACGATTTCGCCTTCTTTTTTTTATTATCCGGATCACCTGATTTCTATATTTTCAATTTTAAATTTCAAAACTCCGCCGTCCGTCGCGCACCCGTTTGAGTTTCGCCTACTCGTTTCTGCCGTAAATGCCTATAATCTCCGGTCGTAAATAAAATAGCGTCTATCGCGAACCTACGCTTTCAATGTTTTCACAGAAATTCATTTTACAATCGAAGTTTCGCTAAATATCCTAAACCGTAAAGTAAGAATAGAAGTCACGTTGCACTTTGCACAAGTATGATTGAGATGGAAGAAGGTACTTCCACTGGAAAGAGTATCGCAGGCAGGATGTCGCGCAGGCACGCTGCTCGTCGCGGGTTGTATATTTGGAGTGGTCTATTTTTAGAGGGAAAGCTCTTCTTTTATTTCTATTTTTCTAGTTGTACAAATGTTGGTCGGTCTAGCAGCCGAATCGACTAGGGAACCCCTCACGGCGCATACGCATCCGAAACGAATTCGTCGCACACTTTTTCTCCGTTCGCATCCCGTTATACCAGCGGCAACGCGTTCAGATTAAGGTCATATCAATCTACTCCGTCGTGGCCTTGTCTCTACTCGCTTCCACTAACGTTGCCGCCGTAATATATTTTTCTGGTTCACTGACCATTACCGTTTCCTCAAATCAGCCGCGCTGCATTATCGATGCAATTCCGACGTTCGACGGTTCCAATAAAATATGAATTTTATCGAAACGCGCGCGCGTCATACGCCGCCGCCAGAACTCGGCCGATACGCGTTACCGCGTCGACCGGGGAAGTCGCGTTAAATCAGCGCCGATTAGAGCATTAGGCGAAAAATTACTCTGTCGACGGAACTGTGACGGGAATGTTTAGCGTGTACGAAGTTTTTCGATTCCTTACGTAAGTCGTGCAGAAGCTGTTCGCTCGGTGATTTCATCGTTCACGAGTGTACAATTTACAATTAAGAACATATTACTAAGAACTTTATTATACTGCGCGTGTCTGTACTAATTTAGCTATTTTGTCACCTGTTCTTTCTATGCTTCGAACAATATTGTATGTAAATAGTAACACGGTATCGGTCTAATTGCAGAAACGCAGTCAAAGGTCTGTAAAAGTGCAGGAAACTGCGTCAGAGATAGCGTTTTAACCATAAAATCAAATAGACTGCATTTTGCTTACGTTCCAGTCAAGTGTTTTCGTTCGGGACTCTTCTCAGTGTCGAAAAACTGTTTGCATCATCCCGGAGTCAAATGCGACGAGAAAACGTTTCACGTTTCAGCTACTAATCGAGTAATATTCTCGAAACCCGAGGCGAACTCGATTTCGCCACTGAAGGCAAGCCGTTTCCGAAATCTTTTTCACTGATATATCTATCGCGCTTCTAACGATATCTGTCCTACGCAATTTTTGGTCAGATTGCAGCAAGCGTGATTCTCGACGTGTGGTAACACAAAGGGAGCCCACGGTGCCCCGGGGACCATGTTGTTTGGTTTGTTGATAATTTCCACTGCCGCGTTTGTACTTTTCTACAGACGGCTTTTGTACGGGAGCGCGCGCAATCTATAAAAGTGCATGCTGCGCGCCCGGGAACAGAGACCTTTTATACGCAGGTGAGAACGTGCAGCGACAATTAACGCGTATATAGGGACGTATGACGCTCGGCTATGTCTGACCGGTGCCAAATCATTAGGCTGCGAATGCGCCGCACGTGAACGCAAGAATCTGTTCGGCTACGACGTCGCGGACCTTTAACACTTAATTGGTCGACGCTTTGCTTTGTCTTTCGCGGCGCGGTGAAAACTTTTGCAATTGTTCGCGGAAGGATCGATACAAAAGAAATTCCGTTTCCCCGTTGCAAATTGAGAGTTCTGCGACGTACGACGGCTGTCGCTAGTTTGTTAATCCCGGTGGCACGCGTCGTACATTTTTTGTATTTTAAATCGTGGTTTCGCAGAAGCTGAATATCTTTATTTATTATTTATCGAGACTGCACGGTCATTCGTTCGATAATCAAATCTGTACGCAAGCAGATATTTTTTAATTCTTTTAAAAATACTATTTTTATTACGACTGATAATATTGCGGATCTCTTTGCGTATAATAAATCTTTTCTGTCGACGAAACAGGAATTCCAAACATTCTTAGTCTTTTATAATTGATTTAATTAATCGGGAATAATATAATCGAATTCCTGGAGTCTTCTAATTTGTGTTTCACATAATTATGTTTGCTATTAATAAATTCCATTACAAAGGCATGAAGTTCCTCAGTCTGCTAATAATATTGTCTGCATCCTAAGTAATGCACTGAAACTATACAGGGCGAGTTACCTAACTCTTTCATCACTTTTCTCGCGAACTACATATGTACACTCCAAAGAAGATTGCAACTACCGAGCAACTTTTCTTCGAAGCATTGTTTCAGCGTGTAGTTTACTAAAAACATTAAGGTGAAAGAGTTCAATGATTCAGCCTGTACATTAGAAACAGAATCATTCTCGAAGAACTCAAGACTCGGCGTTTTAAAATGTGAATATTTCATAAAATAAAATAAATGACTGTGCTAGACCTGTATCGAATAAGAAAGCACGTCGCAATTAAGAAATGCGTTGGACAGCGCTGACAGCTTTTTAATTACACCGAATAACAAGGACGAAAACCAGCGGCATAAACAACAGGAGCCAGCGCATCGGTGGCTCTCCGACGATAATCAATAAGAAGATGTATCGTTAGCCGCGATCAGGCGTGATTCTGCGAGCAGTATGGACCATTGGTCACCCCACAGTAAATAACATGTCTCATTTTTGTTTAAGGAACACGCATGTATTCCTTATATAAAATGATTGTTTAATCGAACACCGCGCTTCGAACAAGATTAATCAGCTGTTTCATAAAATTGATTCAAAGATTTCTCTATTTAATCGTCGAACGACTCGATTTAAAACGGGGAGATCATCCCCCATTCGGTTGACTAGGTGTTCACCCCTTGCACTATGACTCCTTTCATGCCGCGTTGATTAGCACTTATTTGTTCTTAATATTGTCAATAATAGGGCTAGACAATCGTTGTTCCTTCTGCTATTTTTATTTAATTTAATTATTAAACTTTGATCACAGAAGAAGTAAATTTGATTACGATTTAAAAGAAATTAATAATTATTTAGTAGATTTTGCATGAAAGCTTTGTCACGAGTCTGACTCGTTGTTATAGTGCAAGGGGTTAAAAGTGTTTCGAGTAGTCACCGATTACTTTTCGCGGGGCGTTTTATCTAAAGAAACAGTAGCAGATCGAATAGTGGGTATTCGATCGTCGGTTTGAATGAGGAGAAACACCGCGGACCGATGGTAATCGGAATCGGAGTCGGGAACCGGTTTGCCAGATCGAACGAAACGCAACGAAAAGAGAAACACATACCGAGCAGGGTTATCGCTGGGAAAGTGCGACTTGTCGGTGTGAAACGGCGTGCCGAACGTCATAACCGAGCAGGTAGACAATCGTTCCTGTCGTTGCCGCGGATCCTTGTCGGTTTTCCGTCGACTCTTGTTACCGGCCGAGCGTGATTGTCCGCGGCCGCCGAACAGTTCGGCTAGTCAGCTGATCGCGCGATGTTTCATCGCTTCGCTCACTGTACGCATTATCGCTAGAATTTTCGTGGGAACCGCTTCTTCTTCTCCCGTGACTCTCCGAGCCTCGGCAATTAGGCCCGGCGATGCAACACGGCTCTCGACCGCAGCGGACTGGTTACAACGGATACGGTTCTCTCTCTCTCTCTCTCTCTCTCTTTCTCTCTCTCTATTCACTTTGCAGACACCGTGTGTGTATATCGGCGAACGAGTCTCTCGACAGGCTGCTCGAAACCTGTTCGCCTCTTGCCGCGGCTGTGGTGTTGCTGTCGCTGACGGACCGAATCGTCTCTTAAAACACAACAGACCCAGCAGCCTGGCTCTCTCTCTCTCTCACCGTTCACACTTTACTCCGTTGTTGCCCAACTGCGTATCACAGATAGCTTTTTCCACTTTACGACCGAGATTCCGCGTTCACAGCGTATCGCGTCCCGGGAATTGATTTCGAGAATATCGCGCACAGGGGCAGCCCGACCCGACGATCCGCGAAATTAAATGCGAGGGGGACGCGTTCGCCAGACGGAAAGAGACGAAAGAAAACGAGACGAGACGACGACGACGACGACGACGACGGATAGGATACCAGAGATCGGACGATGCTAGAGAAGACGAGCCAGGACGATACTTCGGTACTGTCACGAGTAACGGGATCGAGGCGCGGTCGTTAAACACAAATCACGCACTGAGATTTAATGAACCGACACACTCGATCAACGCAGCAAGTGCAACGACCTGTCGTCACTCCTTCCTTTTCTTTCCCACAGGATCCATCCGACATTCGGTTATCCGTGGTCGCGGCGTCGAATTCTGGACAAGCATTCGCGGAACGGAAACGCGTGTGCACAAGTATTGGTCGCGATGTGCAACGACTGTGTGCAACTCTCTCTCTCTCTCTATCTCTCTCTCTCCGTATGTATATATATAGATATATATGCTTCAGTATATATGTGTGTAAAAAAAGCAGAGATCCGACGAAAGCCGATCACTGCCGAGACGCAGCGAAAACGAGCAACCGACTCCCGTCGCGTTTAACATCCGACTGGCTTCGAGGAAAGTCGGCCTGCCGAACGTCACCCTCTCCTCTCCACTCTCGTGACCCCACACCAACTACCCCGGCCGCGCCATCGCACTGCCACGGGCCGTGTCACTATCCTCAACCCTCCGCCTATACATACATTCACGTACAACGCTGTGCACGGTATGCACTCCGGCTGCTCCGACTCTCCCTCTCTCTCTCTCTCTCTCTCTCTCTCTCTCTCTCTCTCTCTCTCTCTCTCTCTGTCTATACGCTCTTCTACTACTACAGCATCATATTGCCGCCTATATTTACGCTCGACGAGAACTCCATTCGTACACCTACAATTATTTTATACCGTTCCTACTTGCTAATTGCAATTAAATCAACACTAACTTCAATTAATCCTCCTCCATTTCTAATGTCGATTCGACACCGTTTTGCAAGTTACGGGAGTTTATCGTTCGGCTAATTTTAGGAAAATACATCCCGAACTTTCGGGAGCTTTATTTTGTTAACGCGAACTAGGATATAGGCGCCCAGCGCGTGACCTATTTTTCGTTTAACCCTCGAGAGGCTGTATATTAAGCCGTGACATTTTTTTCATAGTTGCAGTGACTAGAAATTTTTGCAATAATATCTAAGAAGTAGAGGAAAGTAAATTTTGTAAGAAGACAGTTTATATTTATCGTATGTTTAGATTTATTTAAATGTTTAAATATTAATGACGAGAATTTTATTCACACTGGAAGGAACGAAATAGCATTCGTACTTGACAGGTTATTGCTAGAAATCTGCATCGCGTGTCAGACTCGTCAAAGTGTGCCAAGGGGTTAAGGAATTTTTGAGGACGACTCTTCAATTTTTAATTACATATAACCTGTAAAACAAGTGAGGGAAAACTTGAACGATGAGCAACGATAAATGATGGAGTGAACACGGTGTACGGCGTCTACTGTCAATAAATATGCTTTTCTATATTTTCAATGAAATATTTAGTCAAAAAAAAAAATCGTTTGCCTCGTAGTGGTATCGATGTAGTTTACGATAATGTCGATTCGAAGCACGAACGCGTTAAAAATGAGTGCCGGACGAGGGTCGAACGATGAATAACGATAAAGATTGGTCGTATCGTTTGATAATTATGGAAGGCTGTAGAATTTTTATAAGCCATAATTGCAACGAGTGACGGACAATGACAGTAACGATAGCACGATCTACCGGTGATGCACGCTAGTCACTGGATGATACTCGCGCGTTACGGGTACGTACCAGGTGTGAGTCATTGAGCTTACACACCTTAAATATTTTCTAAAGTATGTGTTACTTGGGAAATGGATGGGAACAAAAGATGCGTGGTTGTAAGAGACATGTCACATGGTATATCTATACTGTACTTGTTATATTAAAAGAGGAACAATTAATTGCACGTTAATAGAATTATTATCAAAATTTGATATCAGTTTTCTAAAAGAGCGACCAAGCTTTCGCGTACGATATTATTTATAGCTTCCACCCTCCGTGGAAAATATTGACTTAAAATTGATTTACACCCCATAAAATTAAGCACGCAACTTCAAAAGGAAATGCAAAGGGTTGCCTTTGATGACTATATATTTCTGTTAGTGTGCAATTCGAATGAAACGTTGCACACTCCGATAACGTGTCCAAACTATTTAAACAGAATACTCTTTTATCAACTTTTAGTCGGAATCCGAGGCCAGGCGGTTTATGTGGTTCTGGACGTCTTGGCGCCAATATTTTCGAGAATCAACATACCAGCGAAATCTAAAATTAAACTGGTTTAACTGCATACTTACATATACAGATACGCGTGACACGCGCCAATAATTATCACCGAATTTATTTCCGACTACAATGAATCTCTGAATGGTAAATAAATATTTGAAGCGTCGCTTATTCGCCGACGCCGTCAATTATCAGCTCGACGAAAGCATTTCTTCGAAAGCGGCAATCCCAAAATCTCAATAAATGCATAATCTCCCCCCCTCCCCCTCTGCAATGGGGTGTTGTTAATTACGAGAAAAAGAAACGATAAAAAAGATTGGGACAGTATGCAATTTATTACAGAAAGAATAAAAAATTGCTATTCGTTATCATCCGAAAGGAAAACGTTTCGTTATCGTCTCTCGAAGATTTTCTACATGGGCTCGCAGATTTTCTTCTCCTCTTTCGAGAACACAAAAATCATTTTGTCAACGTTTTACAGTTGGTGGGCACAGCTCGGGTTCTTTGCTCGTCGCAAAATCGTCGACATTCAATTTCCACGTCGTAATAAACTCTGTCGTAACGTCGTAGTCAGTTTCCTCGTTCTATATTAAGTATAAAAGATTTGTTGCGTTTATTATATAAAAGTACAAGAAATATAATATCGCTGATGCATGATGTCGGTCGCTTAATAAGTCGGCGATCATGCATCGGCAATCTTAATCGAACTGAACGAGATGACAGTACGCACTTTCAATTCCGACTATTGAATTCATTCGATTCGTTAAATTTATTCAATTTATTATCACTGTTTTCTCAGCAATTTCCCCCTCGGTCAGGTTTCGTTCTCGTTTTCGTTGCCATGCTACCGACAATAATCCGTATCTCATCGGTTCATGGCGAACGGTCCGCCACCAACAGTGATCCACACCTCGAAATTAAGCCACTTGACGATCACGTAAAAGAAGATCAACCGATTGATCGTGTAGATAATGTCGTAGAGATTCTTCTCGGTTGCCACGTCCAACAAAAGATCTCGAATAACTGGCGCCGCGTCGATCGGGAAGTCGTTCGTTTCGATGACGTTCTCCGTTTCGGGTAGGTTCGTCTCCTGGATCTTGTCCGTGTCGTTTAGTCCCTGTATCCAGTGATCGATCGTTTCGGAAATCGAATAAATCACGCCCATGGTTCGTCGAACAGTTTGGCGCGTTAATTCGAAAAGCTACCATCGGCGCATCCAACGGATAACTGAAGATCCGTTCGATGCACGACGGTTCCTCGCTCGAATGCCAACTTTGATGTACATTTCGTTACCTAACTGCTCTAAAATCGTCATCGGTTAAAAGAGTTTCGGTTCTTGCGAAATCCGTCACATACGTCGATGAGACCGTCTAGTTAGGTCGAACCGGGATTGTAGGACTTGTGAAATATCAATAGGACAGCGGGGCCAGTTATTGTGGGCCAGCCAATTACGGTGTCTTTAATTCGTCTTCAAGGATAACTGGGCTTTAATTGCAAACAGCGGTTCAAAGAGAACGGTAGAGAAAAAGAATGTCTCAGGTAAAATAGATTTGCCCAAGATTCGCGAACACCTAAATTTCGCAATGATGATACATTAATAGTTCCTGATAACACGCTAATAATAATACGTGAAATTGTAGTTTTCCTGGTTTATTCGATTTTTCAGAAACTGGCCGAATGAATAGTGTTCGAAGAATTTGATATTTAAGGAAACATGACACCGTCCCGGAATGTTTAGTCACTCTCGAGAATCGAGATTTAATTCTTCGAGCGAAAAACGTCTAAAAACATTCTGATTCCACGGAGGCGCTTCGCTTTATGACAAATCGCCTAGGACGTTGACACCGGATCATTCCTATAAATAAGGGCCACCGGGGTGCATTCTAGGATCACGAAACCTAAAAATAGCGGGAATGACGAGGGGACGAAATGCAATCTCTACTGCGATTCGTTCCCTCGAGCTATACAGGGTGATCCACTTTGTGAACACGTTTTTGGGACAGCTTCTTTGAGACACACCCATATTAATCAAAACAATAAATTCATATACGAATTATTTTCCACACGAAAAAAATAATCCTATTGTCACAGAACGCAGAAGCTCTATAAATGAATAAATAAATAAATAATTTCGTTCTAAAGATCGTTCTAAAAATTGATATCTCGAATAATTGCAAAGTTTTGATGTTTCAGAACGTAAACCTGTCGAAACTCCGTCGACGTATGTCGATGCAAAGAATTCACCCTTTTCCGACATTTTTACGAACCCTTGGAGTCTCACCGAAATCGATGCCTGCCTACCTCACGAATATTTTCCGTAGCTACCAAGGCCTTGACCTTAACATCGAAATTTACAGTCGCTCGAAAAAAAAAAAGAATATTACACGTTAAGCCTTTCAAAGGGGGGTGACTGTAGCGTATGTGCATAAGCCTTAGCCATTCTTTCTATGAATAGAGCAGACTTTCAATGCGACCACGCTAGTTCATGGTTACTAGCGAAATACGTATTTGTTACCTCGAGGCTGTCAAACGATCTAAACCTGCAAGGACGAGGGTGTTTCAAGTGTCCAGACGCCGGTCACGGTATTTCGAGCCAAGAAGATTCATCAACCGTTCTATTCTAATAACATTTGATTTTTACTAACGCAAGTTGCCCAACCGTTTAATCTAACTAGAATATTGTAAAACAGTTGCAACTATGCCAGGTGTCCCTTTTCGTCGCTTAGAGGAATCGCGTTGCGCGATTAGCTACATTCGAGTACAATCGCGCCAAAGAAAAGATGACGAATCGTTGAAAATGAAAAGTCGACGTCTCGTCAAACATCGGAAATACGGCGTGCAAATATATATCACGCTGACTGCGCTTTATAGAGGAAAAATGGAGTCGGGGGCAAGGACTTGCATCGGGGAGAAATAGGGGATGGAGGAGTGGCATAGGGAAATAAGGGACAATGAAACGAAACGGATGGAAATGGAAATAAATAAGTCCGAGTAAGATGGCGAGATGGAAGGCGAAAGGGGAAAGAGAATAAAGACAAAAGAGGAAGGAAACTCCCGGCTGCTGCAGATCGATAGAACGGAGCTGCGTGTTGCTCGTTGCTTCGCACAGGAAACCGATAGTAGTCACGAGTTACGGCGCGGCGGAACGTTCGTGAATGAGATACATGAATTCGCTGATGAACATGCTTCGAGAAAATTGCAAGTACTTCTGCAGATCTGTAGCGATACGAGCCACCTTGCTTATTGCGAACCTACGCGAACGTAAAACGCGACGGCGCGATTGCGCCAGGCTCGCGGAACTCCAACCTTTTCCTTTCGTAACGCAGACTTTACTGCAATTATATTAATCCTGTGCAGTTTTCTGTTGCATGCGACGCGATATTTCATTTCAGCTAATCCTAGGTTGCGTCCCAATGTCGCATTTCGTTTGAACCGATTCTACGATGCCTCGTTATGCGATTCATAATTCTTTGGAATTACTTGATCGCGGATCTTTATGGAAAATAAAAATTCTCTGCCTCGATTATTAAATATAATGCAGCTCGTTTCGAGACGTTTCAACCTCTGCAAATGCTACCGGTATCGTTTATGCATCGCTTTGCGAAGAAAAAATATCGAAAAGCGTTATTTATTATAGCAAATCGATACCAATCACTTTAGCAACGGGCAGGCGGGCAGCGGGTGCCACGAAAACGACGCCCACCTCGTCCGCGTGGGGTATGTTGCATCTCCGGGTAGGGCGCCGCAAGCGCGAGCTGACCTAAGGGTCAGTCCTTCGATCTATTTCTGTTTCCATTGTTCGCGGTGTTCCGCTACTGCGAAGCATCGCGCTTTATGATACGACCATCTCCATTGACAAAACGTCTAGAGCCCACGTGCTGGCAAAGTAGCCACGTTCGGAGTTGGACGGCACCTGCTCTCGCTGTCTGTGTAGAAATTTTTGAAATAAATACAACTGGCCGCGTCATAAACCTCGACGTTGCTGACGCTATCTGAACAGGTCATAAAAGAAACTATTCTGCCGGGCAACTTGTACACGGAGTGTTCCGTTTTGATCTACAAATACCATTAACTTTGTTAACTGGTCCTTGCCCAAACAATAACGTCGTATAATTTTTCTAAAAATATTGCAACGTACGAGAGAAAACCACGAGTCGTTCAACCTGTTACGCTTCAGCTTGTTTCGCAACATAATGGAAGTTAACATAATGGTAACGTATAGGCGGGGGTGTACGCGATCGACAAGAATTATAAAACAGGAACCGTCGTTACCAACGCGCGAGAACGTATCGGTGAAGCGGAACAGTGAAATTGTATGCGACGGTGTTCGCTTTTGTCCGGAATACGTTTAAGAAAACAGGATTATTGGTATAGGCATTATCGTACTTGTAGAGATACGTGAAACGTCATCCCGTGGACAACAGGGCCCGGTGCCTTTGACGTAATCGATTCGATGGGACACACGCAACAGGGATTGAAGGGCATAAATAGTTTGGAGACGGTTGCACCTCCCATGCAACGAACGAACACCAAAATAAATTCCCCCTTGTAGAGCCTACAATCAATGACGTCATATTCGGTCAGAGTTCACCGGTCAGTGACCTACGTGTTCGTTCCAGTCGCGTAGCAGCAATGACAAAAGGCTCTCTGGACTACTCGCGGAACATTTCAGCCGCGTGACGTTTCGCTCGGGCAACCGTGTCGACTAGATCAACGATACCAAATGTTCGTGCACGAGAACCATCCCAATATAGTCTGCACATCGAATGCTGCAACATTTATAGGGAGAACTTTTAGTGAGCTCATAGTGAGAAACCAGTGGTAATATGTATAGTCTACGTAGTACTATATGTACGCGTACGAACTATCTTGATCCTTTTTCCCCTTACCACACCAATTGGCACATCGACAGCCACATTTATAGACCGTTTGTACGCAGAGAGATCATTTAAACGATTGGGAATAATCGTTGCCAGAAATGGTTGATTGATTCGAGCAGCAAGAGCCGTTGCAGCCGCTCGACGAGCTGCCTCGCCACTAGAACCGATTAACGCACTGAAATTCGAGCAACTGGTCAATTTTTCTTTCCTGAATCGCTGTCGCGATATTGACCGAACGTCGTAACAACGTTCGTTTCGTTTTCACCCACTTCACTGGATCACGACTGTCGCAGTAGAGACGACGGGTTGCACCAATAAAGTAACAAGCTCGCTGACACTAGCGAATGTACGTATACGCTCGGAGAGGAGAGGAAAATGTCATCGACCATAGAATAATTAGGGAAACAGAGTTAATGTCCGTTGATGAGAGGGGGGTAATTCGATGTTTCTCTACTTACTTACTTTGTGTCGGCGTTCCCTAGCTGACAAGATGATGAAGACACATCGCTGTCATTGTCGTCAGCTTGGTCTGTTGGGGGTTGTGCTGCGGCATGGCTCCTGTCGCCGGTCTCCAGGTTAGCGACGAGGGTATACATCGGCGGCGTTTATATGAATGGGAAACGTCGTGGCTCGGACAGCATCGTTACGAAATCGCGATGCGATATACACGAAACCACTTGCCGCGTGTTGTCTCCCGTGTCACACGATGGAAACGTAATCGGTTAGATCCGCGGAACAGGGCCAATTTCGTGCAGAAACCCTTATACACCCGATCGCAAGTAGCGCCCTCCCGCCATTCAGCCGAGCGATTGTGTACAAATAGACGGCCGTGGCGCCACCTCGCAGTTCACCGTCGAAAACGATCGCAGGTAGTATCTTCCAAGAGTCGAGAGGATCGATATCCATTTGATACCGTGTCATAGAACCGTAGTGTTGGACTTAAATGTCATACAGAATGTCTTCTGAATGGAATTCAAAGCCGATTCATTTCGAATAGTGCACAGATACGTGCAAAGCCATTCATGTAAATGTCCGTTACTTTATTCTACCAATGGAGTCGAAACGGTCGGTACGGTCTCTACAATTCGGACATTGAATATTTTTATATAACCGTGCTACACAGCTTGAGTATCTCTGTATTCCAAATTGTTTGTTCCAGTGGTCTTCAAACTTTGTCGATTCATGGAACTTCTGAGATTATTATCGCTTTCTTAGGACCCTCGCAGTTTTAACCAAATAATTAAAGAATAGCTGATAAGATATCGCTATTAACATATCGATAAAACATATCGATATTAGGAGAGAGTCGCGATGTACCGGCTATCTTCAATTTTGTACCTGTTATATGAGTTGGCCCCGATAGAAACGAAATTTGAAAAATTTTTAAATACTGCAGATTCTATTGTAGAATTTCTGGTATAAATGTAACGACATACAAAGAAACGTACGTTTCTTAAATGATGAATCAATAGTACAGGTGCGCGAACAGGTGCTTTCTGAACCGTGGTCCACCTGTGCAGCTACCTTCAGTTTCTCTTTTTTTAAATGTCGTTTATTATAGAACCGCACACGCAATCGTACCTTGCGTTTACCCTGCGGCCAAATCTTACCGAACGTTATACCGTAAGTGCATTAAGTCCTAGTCGACCAACGTAATTCTACACAATTATATGTTGCTATGTATAACAAACCAAATTAACCCTTTTTCAGGTTTTATTCGTACTTGCGCAAATAAAATTTACCTCTCCGCAAATTAAATCAACGCTTCCACCGATGCATAATCAGATGATTTATTATATTGAATTGGAAATCACCTGTCTTTTATCGCTGATTTCTTTTTCATCCATTTAACATTAACATAAAAGAGTTCTACCGTGAAACATATTCATTTTCGTGTTCAATACTTGAACCTAAGTATAGTTAGCATCATTTGTAATTTTATTTATCAATTAATTTCTACATATTTTTTTAAGGTACTTGAATTTATTGTCAGAGATTGGGTAGTCAAATGACAATAGTTATAATCGGAAACCAAATAGACTCGGGCCCTGCTGTCCGGACGTTGAAGGTGTGTCCATATTTGTTACGGCGCGTTGTTACCGTTACTCGCGGATCCGTGTAACGAGTAACGGTATGTGGCACAACGTATCAAACGTATCGCCGTCCAGATTCGTCATTGTGTGGGCAGCAGAACGTGGCTTACATGGTAACGGTAACAAATGTGAACACAGCTTTACCGCATACCGTTACTTGTTACGAAGCGCTTCGAAAAGAAGTAACGCGTTACCTGAGCGGCAGTTTAGAAGTGGTAGCCAGCGAGGTACACGTCCGCTGTCGGGGTTACATAATGGAATGGAACAACGAAGGTGCTATGAAATTAATAGATGCATATAAAAAGAGAGATATTATTTGGGATCCGAAGCATTACCAACACTTTAACAAATACAAAAAGTTTGATGCCTGGAAAGAGATTGCCCAAGAAGTTGGAAGATCGGTGGACGAATGTAGAAGAAAGATGGAACGATTGTTATCGTCGTTCAGGAGGGAGAATATGAAAATCAGGAAAAGTATCGGCACCGGTAAAGGTGAGTAGTTAACGAGTATTTATTTTCAGGTTCAGAAACACCTACGTATAGAAGCTTTAAAAACACAATTTCTCTTTGCACAGGTTCCAATGAGATCTACAGAAGTACTTGGTTTGCCTACGACAGTTTGAAATTTATATTGGATAAGAACAAACCACGGGATTCAATGGAAACTGTAAGTAATTTACAGTCCAAATTTCATAACAAAACTCATCATTTTAAAAAATTTCATTCGTTCTATATATGTTTGAGATTTATAAGATTGATAAATTAGTAGAGTTTCATAGCTATGTGGGTAGGTAGATCGACTATCAAGCGGAGGGTCGCGAGTTCGATTCCCATGTACAGTTCCTTGTTTTTTCCCAAGATCCTACATATAAATTTATAATGCGTGATGGTGTAATACATTAAAATGTAATTAGGATTTTCCATTGAATGAAAACAAAATGCTCTAATTATAAGCGAGAGCGGGATAAGTACGTTGCCGTCGCGTCGATGTCAGTGAACGTCACGGACACGCAAGAAAACTAGTCGAGGATTTTGAGTCTGCCAATATCAGGGGCGCACAAGCATTAAGTGGTTAAAGACCGCATATCAAGGAATTGTTAGCAATTTCTTCTCTTATAGTAATAATTCTGTGAACATTCTACGTTAAAGTGATATTGCAAGTGGTGTCATACATTATGATACACGTGTTTTAAAATCCACACCAATTGAAACTAATATTATTTAGATTCAAACTGAAGAAGATACAATTGGAGGAGAAAATACAGAATTCACAGAAGAAATGGAAGCTTTTCAATCTCAGTCGCACAAAAACCCAAGAAGAAAACGGATGAAACAAGAAGAAGATCATCGGTTGGATACAGCTTTCAATTTATTGGCCACTTGTGCAACAAATTCGTTACCGAACGACGATCCACAACACTTTGGTAATTTAGTTGCTTCGAAGTTAAGGAAGTTTCCTGAATCTACTCAGTGTGCAATTCAAAACGCGATCATGGGTGTATTTCTTAACGCTGTTCGGGGAGGTTTCGATCAGGTACCTGTTAATCATTCTATGAATGCTAATACTAATCCTACGTGCAATATGAGACAAAGTATGTATGATTCTCATCCTACGAATTCGATATACAATTATCCGTCACCTGCATCTATAACACAAAATATAATTTCTACGCCTCAACTATCATCTACCGCTTCTACCTCTAATGACATGGTTTCTTCTGAGAATAATGACAATAGCTAAGTTACAATTATTTCAAAGTTTTCCGATCGACTTTACTTTACAAAAAGAATTGTATAAGTGCAAGGCGTTAAAGTGAATAAAAATTATCGTATTTCTCTACAAATTGTATAACTGTATCTTGTGTTACAGTTGTTGAGATATTTAATGTTAAGGTTATTAATAAAAGGCCAGAAAAATGCGCTGGATTACGGCGCGACGCACCGTACGTGAAACACCGCGGATTCCCACTTCCTAATATTTCTACTACTGAGCTCGCTTACCCTTTCGCTCGCGTTACATATGTACTTGGAACTACTCAGTATCCACAGTAAAAGATAATGTTTTACGAGTGAGACTAGATAGTACAAAATGACAAATGATTGCGTCTAAAAAGACAGTGGTAGACATTTATGTAATAACAGCGGCTCATCAGGCCTTGCCATGCATATCTGTCTTTTCCGATGCATACGGATGTCGATTATCGATTTTCTATCTGGTGCACTCCATGCTGATGCATCACCGGTTTCACGTGCGGTTCACCACAGGGCAGTATTACATTACAGCGACTAGATTTGGACAAGTCGCCGTAACAATATCGTTACAAAATTATAATTCAGAAACTCGTGATTGTTTTTAGTCACATGTATGTACGTAAATGATATTATACATGTATGTGTCACTCTTGACTTGCAGCACAAGTTTAACATTAGCAATAAACGATGTTTTTTGTGAACTGTTCGCAAATGTCAGTGAGAACACACCTTCATAGGTGATAAAGGAAAAGGAACACGTTCCACTTTATGTAAATGTTTCCGCCTGTTCTGGTAGCAGGAGTTACGCAGAATGGGGTTTTCTGTGAACAGATTTCTAAGCGAAGTTGACCAGGAGCTTATCTGTGTGATATGCTCGGGTGTACTGGAGGATCCCGTCCAGGTATTGGACTATTAATTCGTTGTTTTCCTTAACCTATTCTTTGATAATCCATTGTTTGTTATTGAATGTTTCTATATTATTATAATGTTGTAAGGGTTGATTTATATTGTGAAAGTTATTTTTAACATAATTTCTTGTGCTACAGATACCAGAGTGCGAGCATACTTTTTGTCGAACATGCATTCATGAATGGATGAAGAGACAAGGCACTTGCCCTTTGGATCATACCACAACCACCTCGGAACATCTCAGAGCAGCTCCACGAATTTTGAGGAACATGTTAACACGTCTTTGCATTACTTGTGACAATATAATGTATGGATGCAAAGCAGTAGTGAAACTCGATAGTCTTGTATCACACCTGGAACAGTGCGAATACAATCTGGAAAGGCCTATGCTTTGCAAACAAGGATGTAATCTTGATATTCCTAAGAATGAATTTAAGGATCATAATTGTGTGAGAGAACTGAGGAACATGATAAATAGTCGAGAGCAAAAATTTGCAGATATAGAGCAAGAACTGTTTGAACAACAACTACAAATACTTGAAAACAAGCAGGAACTACAAGGCTTAAAACATTTGCTCAAAATTGTATTCGAAGAATATGCATCGAAAAGCAAATATGTAAAAAGAAGTGCCTGTCCAGATAGGATTAAACAGTCTCCCACGTAACGACTTTGATTAATAGAAGAAATCATTGGTAAGTGGAGATAAGCAAAAGCAATATTTATTTATTGCTAATTGTTAATAATGTGATACAAAAAGAGATAAACTTTTTTTAACTCTTCTGCAATATAAATCTTCGTCCTTATGATATATGTAATTTCTTGAGATGTTAGGGTGATTATATAGTATACTAGACAATGGCTAAAAATTTGTAATTGAAAAATTACAATTCGTTGAAATGATAAAAAAGTACTCGAGATACCTACATTTCGACGTATTTAAATTACGTGGGTGACAAGTGTGTTGCCTACTGTGCGCGATTAGCGACAATTTCGCGTTGTTGCTGATCATAAACACTTGCGTTATGCTTTAAAAGATCGAAATAAACGATGACTGAGCATGTATGTTTGTTAAAGAAGAAATGGTTTGCGACAATCGAGACTATAGTACTGAACAAATTTGAAGAACAATTCAGTGAATGTTAGCTCAAATGAGATAATTTCTTCGAATGAGAGTGGGTGGATGAGTGAAATGAAAGAGAATTATCGGAGGCGTACGAGAAAATAAGTACAATATTCTACATAAGTTACATTATTGCAATATTTTTGAGACAATAAATAAGCAGTCTAAAGAATTAATCTATCTACTTCGTTTCATGAAAATACTAAAAAGAAAGTGAAATCAGAAGTATTATTAAAGAAATGATAGTTAAAAGGATATGAAAATAAAAAAGTAAATATGGCTTCATAATTCGGCTACCACCGCTGCCACCTTAGCGCCTCCTCTTCTTTCCCTATAGTCTTCTTTTTAACCCCACCAACAAATATTACAAGCGTAAAGTTTGCTTTTTTACTCCCTAAGCTGGCACGCACATCCCCACCATTTCACTGCGCACCCAATCCGCAATAGACCCTGTCTTAACAGTGAATCGTCAGCCAATCAGAGCAAAGGAAATTTCTATCTTATTTCTCGCTAACGGATCAAGTTGTGGCCTATGCGGGAATAGGACGCATTACTGCAAGTGTTCATTGCTACTTCACATTTCTGCCGACAGATAGCCTAGCCTTTAAGCTACTTTCTCGCTGCTGAAGTAGCGCAGCGTATACTTGATATAGCATCGCCGTAGCTAGAAACGTTAAGGTCATACTTCACAGGATCAGTTCTGTAGTAGATCTTTTTTTCTCTCTGTCCTAACAGAGAGTTGATGCAACCATGATGAGGAGATGTAACTCCCTTCCTTGAGCGTGAGGAGGACTCGAAGAGTTGTCTTTGTACGACTTTTCAGTCATCGATGATCGTTCATCCCTTGTACTCTGTGCGAGGGAAATGGGAAGAGGAGTTTTCTGAGTGGTCTGTATTTTTTTATTTAATTTCCAAACACAAAAGAATACTTTGCAACTTACATTCCTAATATTACATGACTTTTTTGAAAATCATTTAAAATCAATAGCTTTTTATGCTCGGTATGACTGTAGAAATTGTTACAAGTATCGTAATGTATTTATGACTAATTGACGGTTTGAAAGAATTTTTTAAGAACACCGGTTTACAGTCAATAATAAATAGCACTTACATTAAATAAATCGTATACATATTATCTTTTCATAAGGACACTTGAAATTTTCGGGAAAACGTTATGGAATATATTTTAGTCATAATGGAAAATTAACTACTTGATTTTCGAGTACAAATACATATATACTAGTATAAGGAACGCTTTGTTTTTTTTTTAATAAATCGCACACGCCACTGGACATCTTGAAAATATGCTATAGGTACTTTTGACTACTTTTTCTTTTTTTAAACTTATATTAATTGCGAGAGTTAATAATACTTCCGTTATTAAATTACAAATTCGTTGATTGCCGGTGAAACATCTCGTATGCAAAGTCTTGCGACAATAATAAGATAACCATTAATAATTTGTACAGTTTACAGTGTTTGTCAGTCGATTATGTCAAAGTGGTCACTAGTGACATGTACTATGATCCTAAAGATATTTCTTTCAAATTGTAACGCAGAGTTAGTATGAAGAAGAAGCTGAAATTTCCTACTATCATGGTAACTAGAACTTTATATGGTTTACTGTCGGATGATGGTGATTCCCTTATCGTCACATTTGTGCCTGTGTTATCTCGTGCAGAGTTGAACAAAACTTTATTCGCATGAATAAAATTCGCTCGAAAATCGGTAGCAATATTATCAATAATAATATCGTTGTCGTTGTGAATTATGTTCCTACTATATAGAATAATCGATACTTATATATCGCGCCACATTTTTCATAGTCATCATTACATCACAGACATAAAACTGTGAAGGAACGACGCAGTTCAATTACCATTTCCAATTCGCGTATACGGTAATACAATCCTTTATAAGTTCTTGATTACTTATCGATAGTAACAGTATTTAAAAAGAGCCACGAACGATGCGATTACTTGATCTTTTTACGATCTGAATTGGTCATTTGCTTGTCTAATTTCTCCTTGCAATTGCCATCGTCTTGTACTTCTGTGATACTGAGATCCTTGTCCTCCTTGTCGAATTCGTCCAGGTAATCGCTCATGTCTAACGGATCTTTATTCTCGTGCACTTTATTTAATTCTCTTTTCAACATCTCGAGGCACTCCCTTCGTTCTTTCCATTGTTCCGCCACCGCCGGATCCATTGGCGTATCGTCACCACGCAATTTTTGTTCCGCCATTTCTCGTTGCTCGCACTCTATTATGTACTTCTCGTAACCCTCCACCTAAAATCACATCAACGTTCAAGATATATTTTCGTAAAATTTCCGGAAAATTAATCGATAACATTCTCGGATACCTTTTAAAACGCGATAACATTTTTGATATTGGAAGAAAATGACTCGAATTCTTTTTTCCAGACTGTAAGACAACGAGTAAACGCGTGTTAAGGGTCGTTGCAATTTATTGAGCAATATATAAGAAATTGCACCTTTTCTCGCAGCACACGCCGCATGTCGGTTTGTCTCTTCAATTGACGCGGTAAACAAAAACACGCCTGGATCAGCCTGAGTAGTATCCAAACGGCAGCGGCAAGAGCCACGTAAGTCCACGTAGTGTACACCATACTGACAAAGTCGACCGAGATCTGTTGATGCTTCATATCGACAATGCGTGAGTTTCAATAAATTCTGTAATCAGATGGTGCACCGAATTACGAAGACATAATGGCGAGTATAAAAAGTACGGTTCCCTGTAATCCTCTTTACAAATTGTTCAGGTGTTCCGTAATCTCTTACGTCCATTATAATTTTTAAACATTTAGATTCTTTTCAACTTAACGATGAAGGTTGATTCAATCTATTAATCTTCATCGTTTTCTCTGTACTTTAATATTAAATTTTGACTAGACTTAGTCAATTGCTTTTTGCATAGTTACAACATATTACGAGAAATTAGATTTACGATATCGACAAACGCATCGCGGTAGCACAGTCCCGACAGTGATGTGTAAGTCATTGGTAATCAAATTGTTCAATGACACTTTGGAGCCATGGCAAACGTCAGGGACAAACGCTTGTTTAAGTTGGGGGAAATAGGAGGTACACGTCTCGTGATTGTTGTATGCTATACATACTATAGACATCGATAAAATTCCTGCTGGCAGTCTCATAGAATGTAGAGAATGTACACGCTGTCTTAGCACTGTCTGAGAAAACGTAGCCATTGTGTTTGCAATAAACAAATATGTTGGTCTTTTTCTATCGATTTCACGAGTACAGAGTAGTCTGGTAACTGAAGTAAGACTGGCGTTCGGTGTATTAAAATTGCAAAAACCGTCTGTCAACCATTTCAATCTTTAAATTGTTCGCAAATTTTCGAAAAAATTGTTTGATAAAGAAACAGTGCTTGAAATCCTAAACATTGTAAACAATGTATTGCGCCTGTCCATTCCACCCTCCCCTTCTATAAACCCTGCGTGTCAACCCCCTCGTAATGTCATCACCTTCCCCGTCGCTTCCAGATCGCTGATCTAACACGAATTTTACCATACATTAAAAAGATAAGAACCAGTTACATTATGTGAACCGAACGGCGAAACAAGCAAACTATACAATCAATACCATTATCGTTTTTTAATGTACAACATTTTTAACATGCTTTAACATGACCAATATAAGAACACGTAGCAAATGTCAGTAACTTTGTGAGACCCATTATTCGCTAACAATACACCGTGACTGTATTGATTCGATTTGCTCCGTCACAGCAAAAGATGTGCATTATACATAGTGAAAATGAACATCTATGACTTACATTGTCAATTTTTTTCGTGCAATCGTGACGATCGTGTGTTCATTCAGGAACAGAAAGTGTTTAATTAACACAACAATTTCACGTGTGAACATTAGCGAAATTATAATCATTTGACTCACCATACTCGATTACAAATTGGTGTTAGATTCTTATCGAAGACTAAATGGCAGAAATGCGGTATACTCGGTTTTTATGCAAAGAAAGAAAAGTATTACTTTCAAGTGATAATTATAGTATTTAAGCGATATAATATATATTTAAATATTTATTAAACAAGTATAATAGAGTACAAAAGAGAGAGAAATTGTTTAGTTATCTTTGTAAATATTTATTTTTAAATATAATCGTATCTTCAATAATAATTATATGTAAAATAGTAGAAAATAAGGAATAAGACTTATCAAAGTCACAAAATATGACCGCGATTGCTGTAGAAAATCGATTTCGCTCGTAACTGCGCTTCTAAAATTCTTCTACAATGATCGAGCGTAAACACGTGGTGAACAGAAATTCGAAAACGTTAATTCATTGTTTTAATGTCGATCAATTTTTCAAGGCAGATAATTGATAATAATATACACTGAAATATCAAAATATATAGTATAATTTCGTTTATACTAATAAGACATTTTAACGATAATAAGTAGAAAAATAATATTTGAAAAAATGCGAGGTTCGAATACAGAATTCAAATCGAAGATACGCAATTATTTGAATGCAAGCCACCCTGCTCGAAGCGCGGAAAATTGAATTTAAACAGGTAGCCGTAGGCTGCTCAAAACTTTCGTGCTCCTCTTCCTCGCTTGACTTACCTTTTCTTTTTAAAATGTTACCGACGCGATCATATTCACAACAAAAGGAAAAACACAGCGACCAGAGGAAACGAAGCGTGCGGCGCGAGTAGCAAAGTAGAAGAAACTGTAATATGTCAAGCCTAGCATGTGAAGGGAAAACTATCCACTACTGACCCCTATCGAAAGAATCGATATATGTATATAGTCAGGTATGATCAAGCTGACATCCTGACATCTGACGAATATTTTAACATAGACAGGACCCTCCGTAGAATTAATAATTTCGTGCCGCGAGTTTTGCCCTCGCTGTCCCAGATATTCCTCGTTAGAATCGCGGTTTCGAATGCATCCGAAACTATATTTAAAACGTTCCGTAACCATAGCGAATATGTTATGAAATATTCGTCGCCAATTACGCTTATTGTAGCGACTAGCTAAGCACGGTAACGTGAAAACTGCAATATGTACGCACATTTCTAGAAATAATCGATAATAACAAATTAAAGGTACTGTGATGCGTTTAGAAATAACTGAATGTTCGATTACATAAGTATTGCATCGGCAAAGATGCACAGTGTCATTATAAAGTCATGATCTTTTAAGGGATGATTTTACTAGCCATTGTATATAATTATAAAACAGAAATCAGGGAGCTTCTCAAGCTCATCAAGCTCAAGCAGCTCTTTGATCTATCTACAACGGCTCACAAATGTGTTCGTACTTCTTTTTTATCCGAGATATTATAAAGAAAGTTTAAAAATTGCTTTTCGGAGCTCTCGGGGACATATGCGTGGCGCGTCTGGCCATGACACACCAATTCCACTTGTTGTCATACCACGAGCCGCAAGCCAGTTTTCATACTGTTTCACCGATGGTATCGTAAGAACAGTTTTCCTCGAATTACCTCGGTTTATCCACGTGCATCGGAACAACATTACTATAGTTAAATTGTATATTTTATTAACCGAAGTAATTTTAAACTTCGAAAGTCTTCTGCGTTGAAAGAGGGTATAGACCAAAGATTAAAAATAATTAAATAAATTAAACAAGTAAGAAGATCGTGTATGTTTAAAATTGATTTATTAATTACGACAAAATAGCTATTCGTGATTTATGCTGTCTTACTAGGTTTCTTACAACCTTTAACTGATTCTTGTACAACAGAACATCCGCGGATAATGCGTTCCAGGACCTACCGCGTGAGACTGTTTATAGTTAGCGAAACTTATAACATATATTACAGACACTGTTTACATTAAATACAGTAACTATAAAGTATAGCGTGTACTACTATTAAATATTCTCAGTGTACTTCTCGTATAACATTTCCCCTTTGTTTTTTTAAGAGAAAATGGAGCATTTAAAAATACAATACTTGTTCTATTCAGTATTATATATATATATACAGTATCGAAGAATGAAAGAATACATAAGTTGATACATCTTCATTAGTGTCTTATTATTATACATTTTGCAATGATCTTACGTACGCGTGTGTTTACAAACTGTTATTGAACTTCTAACATAATAGAAAGTTCATTGAGATTATTTTTTTTTTGTGAGTAGTGAATGAATGTAACTTATGAATATAAGTCAGACACCCTTTGACGTGTTCACTCTATGTTTGATTTGTTTATATACTTCGATTTTCAGTATTTTTTCTTTTTTAGTTCGCGATGGATGATTAAAACCAATCAACGCGGCCTCCTATTGTTAAATAACCACGAGCGGGTTTAATTATACAAGAATTTACAATTCATAAAATATATGACAACTGTACGAGTTATCTATAAAGCTTTTCATTATGTTACAGTATAGTGACTATTGCGTACGTCGTATCTAGAAAGTAGGATTGTTACATTGATTTCTCATGCTACATATAGCTTTGCTTTTCTTTCGAAAGGCTCTTCGTTGTGCACCCCATCCCGAGTATTTTAATAATGATCGACTCTCTGTATACAGTAAGTTTGTTCGACAATGGAATGGAAAGAAATTTGGAGAATAATTTTCCATGGAAATATAAGATGCACGTCGGGTTTCATAGTTTTGTTTTTAAATTATAACTAACCGTGTAGTAGACTTACTAAAATAGTGTCAC
Source organism: Augochlora pura (assembly GCF_028453695.1). Classification (NCBI taxonomy): domain Eukaryota; kingdom Metazoa; phylum Arthropoda; class Insecta; order Hymenoptera; family Halictidae; genus Augochlora; species Augochlora pura. The sequence continues at coordinate 13,527,758 of NC_135780.1, forward strand.
ATTGCATGTGCTTCTAATTATATGTGCGTCACTAATTGCCGATCCAAAGATTTGTTTCCCTTAATGACTAAATAACGGAGTCATATCCTTTCTAATCTAGGTGCATCTTATATTGCTATGAATAATAGCGTTTAAAACTTCTTACGTCGTACGTTCAGAATTGAGTGGGGTTTTAATAATATGAAAAAGGAAAACTGTAGAAAATATTACTTTTAGATACATGTACAATACACCGATAAAAACATCGTAAATAACATCTTGCCATTAGTCGAAAGAAAGTTCTAAAAAAACCATTCGTTTTAACCATCACACTGATTTTCTGACTTGAATGAAAACTTTGATGTGCTCTTAAAATTTATTTACAATCATATTTCTGAAATATGGATGTTTCAAAACGAAATAGCATGTAGGAATTGAAAATACAAAAAAATTGAAGTAAAGAAAAATATTTTTATAGTATTTATATATGTTTAATAGGATGATTTCTTTGTTCTTCATTTCAATGTTTTCATAAGTTTAAATTACTATAAAATAATACATATTCGAGATACTATGAGCAATGGAAATGCAAAATGATAAATATAGCATAGATTCACAAAATTATTACACACAACCACTCTCATTCTCTTATTATAATTCGAGAATGTCTGCAAGTTAATTAAATGAAAAATGCACAATTCTATTTTACAGAAATAACTTAAAAATTATATACTCCACGCCCCAACTAACGTTAATCATCTAAATACAAATTGACATTTGATGGTATTCCGTAACTAAAATCTGAGTAGCACCATCGCTTAGATTTCAAGAATTTATTGCTTATTACGTAACTACCAAATTCAAAGTTTTAAATGTGATTGCAGAACATCGCTTATTTTCTACGATATTATACTCTAAGCTCAGTAGAGTACATACAAGGTAATTTGGAATGTGTGTAGCATCACAGGAGCAGTTATTAATAAGGAAACAGAGGCCTAGTAATACTGTAGTTTCAATACCTTATACAGGGTGGGGCATTTTAAACAGGTCACCTGAATAACTCGCTTGTTTTTGAAGATAGGAGAAAATGTATCTSGTATAATATATAATCTGGTATTACCAATTATTCTGTAGATGAAGGCGTCAAAGAGATATAAAGGTCAATTCTGTTTTTTTAAATAGAACAGTTTTTTTTCTCAGAGAAAAATTGATAATACCAGATGCATTTTCTGCTATCTTCAAAAACGAGCGAGTTATTCGGGTGACCCGTTTAAAATGCCCCACCCTGTATATCAAAAGAATTTTATGCCATGGATCTCACATAAAACAAGAGATAAGGAGTCGCGGAATTTCGCGGATTGGGTGCTAATTTTCCTTCCAACTCTCTTAAGGGTATCACATGCACTGCCTCATCATCGCACTCCAACCAAGTGCTAGGATATTTATGACGTCTGACGCCGCAACAATCCATGCTGCGACAACCGACCCTGAATAACTGCTCCTTAGACTCGCTAGCACTTGGTTTACTCCTGAAGTATTTTAATATGCCTGATGCTTTGTCTGATGATGATGTATTTGTGTTTGTGCTGCTACTTCTATGACTGGAAGTCTGTCTCTTACTATCCCTGTCGCATTGGAAGTATTCTGTAAACGCAGACTCGTCAGGTAGACGCGTGTAAGCAATATAGTGACCAGCTGTCATGGTTGCGCCTTGATGCATAATTACAGAATAAAGTTTGTACACGTGCCGAGACTCTGATCTACCACCCGTACTGCGTGTCTGATCATTGTTACACTCTTCGCAGAAGCATTGCAAAGTCAATGGCGTCGGCATATGATTATTAATCTTTTCCATTGACCTAGAAAATTCAAGAAGTTCTCATTGATTTTTTTTTCAATTTTCTACAGAGATTTTTTGACAACAGATAAAAGTACGGAATATCTCTCTACACATAACAAGACATGTTATCTCACCCTGCTGCAGTAGAAAATCGTTTTAACTGCAATATGAGTAGCCTTGGTAACGAGGGAAAGCATACTGCTCTTCTGGCTTCATTGTATCGAAGACATCGAGCACACCAATACTTATCTCTACCCCAGAGAAGTTCACTGGTAACTACTGCACGTTTATACACCTCGCTACTATCCATTGATCTAACGTCTTCATCTAGAAATAAATACGCTTACACTATATTCATCTAATACAAAGTTAAATCTCATTGATACCACATACCAGTTTCATTTGATCGGTCAATGTCGATAGGCACACAGATATCACAAAATGTTTCTTTTCGTTCTGTAACGTGTTCGCATTCAAGGCATGTGGTACGCAGAAGACTGACGCCCTCAAAGTCTTCGGAAATGAAACATTTTTTGCTTTCTGGCCTGTGACTGTTTATATCTCCGTTACTCTCCAGAAACTCGGAGTGACCATTTTGATATGGTCTAGAAGACACTGATATGCCATTCAAATTAGACTGTATAAGACAAGATGAGCTTCCTCTTTTCGTTATTTTCTTCTTTTTCCTAGATTTACAGAAGCTTCTCTTTGTGGAATTAGCACATTCCGATTGCATGTTCGACGGATGTTCTACAGAAAAATCTGGCAATCCATTATTTTGACCAAATTGGCTTTCTCTGTGTCGAACTAACAATTGAAATGTTTCTCTGATATTATCCAATAAACACACCAAAAGTTCGTGAGCATCTTGCTGTTGATTTCCTTCAAAGATAGGATTCACCTCTCTGAAACAAAGAAGGATAACATATGTAATTTCAATGCTGCAAATTTTTTACATAACTTTTCGACAATACTTTACATACCTTAGTGCTTGTAAAAATGCATCAGGTTGATATGGTTCACTATTTTCTCTCGTTTCGGATACACGTAATGCTATAAATAATTCATGTAATTTTTCCGTAGCTATTTGTATTCTGTGTTTATTGTTGTCTCCAGTTGGTCCAGCCAAAGCTAACAAATCTTTACTACTCCAACTACGGCTGCTACTTGACATAAGTGACATGCCAGTTCTTCCCAAGGATGATGATTTTATCTGTTGTAAAATGTTGTATTTTATTTACATATACAAAAAGTTATGCTAGGTAATCTACATTAACACAAGGTGAGTTATTTTCTTGTGAATTTGATTTGTGGACTTACTTTTGTTTGAAATTGTTTTTCATTTAAATTGGACAAATCAGTGGCTAAATGATGTAGATTATGTAGAAATGATGGTGCAAATCGTAAAGTATATATCACACTATTCAAAAAACATGTATTTCCTAAATTACACAAAGTGGCTATTCTTAATCCCTCTGTGCCACCATTTGACACATTGTATCCACCATCTTGATGATTATTTATTTGATTACGATAACCATTCAACATTTTGCTTGTACCTTCGTAACAAATAATCATTAAATTCTATACACTTAATAGAAGTTTTATAATGTATATAAAAATACTAATGTTTACATACTGTATGTAAAAGTTTCTCTATTCAGAAGGCTCTCTCTGGCTGATGTATGAGGAACCTGAGGTATGTTGATAGAAACTGCACGTTCACGGCCAGAAAGGGACAAGCACACTTTCTTTCTTGGAGGAACCGAACGTTTATCCGCGTCTTTTTCTGTTTCTAATACTGTCATTTTCTGTTAACCTGAATAATAGAAAATTACAAATATTATACAGTCAAACGAATATATTGATTTTCAACAATCTGTTCCTTTCAACGTCAAGGTATCTTCTTACAACTTATACGTACTAATACCAAGGTTCAATAATTTGTATGGAATGAATATTTTTCAAATATGATCATTATAATATTATTGCTTTCGATTGAAATCTGAGTAACTAAAACCCATGAAATGAAACAAATACATCTGAACAATAAGATGTACTCCAACTGTAAACATATTGATTCTGTCAAGGAGTATCATACATATCAGCATAGTTTTATGGGAATAAGGAAAACTGTTACTTGAAAAGTTGATATATAAAAATGCATTACTCGCATTGAGTTTAATACGTAATCAAACAATAATTTTTAATACATAATCTTTACCATAAAACTTGCTCAAAATCGTTCAGTATTATTCATTAGACATGCGACTTTACAGAAACTTATATCAGATCTAAACAGGTTTCAATAATATCGTCTCGCGATGATTTTATTAACAAAATTCTGTCAATCGCGAACAGATAACAACTCGTACAAAATATTCAATTTATACTACGTAAATATAAAAAATTGAGAACTCTTTACTCACGTATTACTCAGTGGGGAAGTCATGGAACAAATGAGCTTTATATTAACCTTAGTTAATCAAGAAAAATCTGTATGTGCAATTAAGCCTCGAAATCGGTTTTTTTGAATAACATCAGCTACATTTCTACGAATGTCACACGGAACAGGTTTTTTTTAAAACAATATTACAGTAGCCATTACATACTCGTTTCACCTAATATCATGTATTCATGAGTTCATGAGCAATCCACAATTTCACATACTGTACATCTACCTCTTACTACACCGTTTACGCTGTCAATATGCATTACCTAGCAGTGAATTGTTACAAGCCCTTACACTTAAAAATGCAACGTACGTCGTGGCAATGGCTATGACATAAGTAAACCTTTTAACGCGATAGTTGTCCATTCCAGATTTATCTACATATGTTGTACGTTGTATAATACTGTAATGTACGCAAAATGTTATGCATTCCCATCTATGATACAAGTATCTATGGCACGAACCTTGGGTACGTATGATGTGCGGTGGCGCTACCGTATTATGATTTCCGATGGGTGGCGACAAGAGGGAAATTCGAATATCAAATGTAATGTTATTTTTATAGTTATGTATTTTGTAATTTATGTATATTTCCACCATAGCGCAATAGCTTAAAATGGCTATGCAACACCCTCGCAACTCTCGTTTTTTGGCGGTCCTTTTTCCACCTTACCCACGTGTACGCGCTGGAAGAAGATCCAAGCCAGCTTTTCACGAAAGTCCCTAGTCACCCGGCAGTGTCGGGTCAGTAGTCGAACATTTACATTTGTGTATTGGCTAACCTGCTATTTTAAAACCGTTTAAACGTTCAACGGGCAGGACGAAAAATTAAGTTCAACAACGGATTAATATTGTGTAATGGAGTCAAATAATTTTGACAGTCTCATTATTCAAGCTCGTCAACTCGATGCTGGCATCGAAAGCTTAGATAACATATGGAGCAATCCTAAAATAAGTATTGGGAAATTTACAGAACGCAGTGCGAAAACGAATGCTCGGATTGAAACATTATGGAGCAGTATGCGAACTGTCAAAGTATGATAGCGTGATAAATTATTTAAAATAATTAGTAGACTAATTTTAATATTTTTATGTATTACCGCTGTTATTAATTGTCTAATATTATTATATTAGGAAGGAATAAAGGCAACAGCTTTGGAAGTAGATAAACATATAGAAAATTTATCTATAGAACATGTTCTTCAAGAAACTAGGATGGAGTATGAGACATTGAAGGAACAGTGTGACAATATAGAACTGATTTTAGAAAAATATGGTTACCAATATAATAAGGATCAGACGGACCAGTAAGCATCATCATTAATTACATGGAAAACTAGTTATGAAAATAGAAAGCATAGTAATCATTATCAAGATTAATTAAATATTCAATGTAGAGTATCTTAAACAAATAGGTATATAAATTTAAAATAGAAGTTACTTGTAATTTAACTCAATATTTTGTTTAGTGTATGTATATATGAAGTACTGATGAGATAGATATCTTGATTATAAAAATGAATTCTGTAGACTTTGTAGATTCTGCGGATTGAGTATAGTATCCTAAAACTAAAATATTTCAGCAAATAGTATTAATGGAACATAATGATTTATTAATTTTATTTGAATGCAATTTAAACTGATGATTCTTTAGGGAAAGTGCAAATAGTACTAAACTGTCCGAGCAAGAGACTTCTCAAGATGCAACAGAAACTATAGAAGTTGAATTCACGCCAAATCTTAGTTGGAAATATAAAGCAACGAATAAGGATGATTCAACTTCAGTAACAAATAAGGAAGAGTCAACTTCAGCAATAAATATAATTGACACATCACATCTAACTGCAACATCACAAGATGCAAATTCAACAGCAGTTTCAGAAAACAATTCTCCATCAAGGGCAGATTATTTATTTTCACCAATATCACTTTTATCCACACCATTATCATTTTTATCTACACCAGTTAGAGAACGACCAGAGGAACCAATTTATTCCAAACATTTTTACAGTTCCTTGAAAAAGTAAATATTCAGGTTGTATATTATAAGAACTAGATATTTTAAATTATAAATTTTGATATTCTTTTACAATGTTGTACAAGAAATGATAATTACAATTATGTAATTTATATCATGAAACACCCACATTATATCAAATATGTGGTAAAAGTCGACCAATGAATTTTAGTGTTAGTGATTTCGTTTGTTAGTGTCTCCTAATTTGTACATTTTCATAGTGAAGGACAATTGTACAGAGATTTAATAAAGTTTAAGAAATAAAATAAAATGTATAAGAATGTCTATTACCGAAATGAATTTTCAAAATTGTTACGACTACCGCGTCATATCACTGCGCGAAAAATGTAAGACAGCAAGCACGATAGAGTGAGATAAATTACACATGTAGTTGTGCTGATTTCATGATAATTTTTATGTTTGATCCTCGTTAATGAGTCGAGTGTGCAGGAGTAAGGACCTGTCACAGTACTGTTGCACACTTTTCGCACTCCTTAAGATGGCGCATACGTCTCCACCATATTAGTGCACACCAAATCCGCAGTGTAGATCTTGTTATTGTTTTGTACACATGTCGCACGTTCCGGCATATGACCGAGAAAATGCATGATAAACTATACTTTTTCAATATGTAATATATTTCATTATAATATTTAAAATAAGGTTCACAACTTAATAATCAGTTGTCAGATGTTTAAATGAATTATATTATTAATAAATAATATAGAAGCGGTGATATCTACGGTTAAGTTAATGCACAATAATGGGTTCGTAACTTAATACTTTAATTCTAAATAAATGATAAATTTATAATGTCCAGATATTATTATAAAATAGTGTATACATATTTCCCTTTGTAGATTCCAATGCCAAATTATGTCAAGGGAAAGATATCTTTGAAAGGATGAACTATCTTTATCAGGTAATTCTAATTACAATCAATTCTGTATTTTATTTTTTGCACTTCACATTTTCGTTTTTGTAATTATGTAATATAAATTTTTTTCAGGCAAGTCATCTAATGGCATTAAAAAACAGAGTAGCAGCATCATGTTATGGTAACATGATGGTAGGGTGTGCAAAGAAATCTGTACTGCGAATGTGAGTCTTAATAATCATTGATATAAAATGTTTTTTTTTACACTTAATAAAATAACTATTTTCTTTTCTAGAGATTCTGATATTAAGAAGACAATTTGCAAATGCTGTCAGTCTCCACTTATACCTGGTGAAACAGCTAAAGTACGGTTGATGTCAAAGCCTGTAAAAGGAGTGAAGTGGACGTGTTTAAATTGTTTAAGTGTGAAAAAGTATCCCACAAAGAAAGGTCATAAATTATGGACAGAACAGGATAGTTCAGTGGTTCAGATTTTTAATTATGCTCCAAAATGAAAAACGATCATTGGTGTGATTCTAATGTTAAGTCGAAGGAGAGCTGTTCAGCAGAAGGTAAATATGTTCATTTTGAAATAATTAAATGAATACACAGAATTGGATATTTATTTCCACATGATGTTAGATGTGATGTATGTTGATGTATGAATACTTTTTTTTTTCAATGATTTACATAAAATATGGTACAATAAATTTATAATCAATAAACATATTTTTATGGACTGGAATATTCATAACCACCTAATAAAGTTGCGATACTGATATTAGTTTTACATTAAATGTTCATAGACATAACATGATCATAGTTAAGTTATTGTTTTCCTTCGGGTACATGATATATTATGATTAGAACCGTTTGCAGTCAATTTTTCAGACCCCCAATGTGCATACTTCGTTGAGGACGGTTTAGATGATGAGAAATGAAGTGGCCCGTACAAAGAATGTGCTTATGTTCTCACAGAACACGAAAACTGAGTGCAAACGATTCTATTTTAACTAGCTATGATATGACTATATCCGCCCATCGCTAATATCTTGTACGAAACCTCAAATGCAAGTCAACAATCACATACATACGCGGGCGTAATCAAATCACAGTTTTATCGGATAAAAATCAGTTCTTTAACACTAACTTAAATAAATATCTAACGGATAATATTGTAAATAACATTTATACGCGAACGTATGATATATGCTGATATTTCGCTTCGAATTCTCTTTAATATGAGTATCTTCAAGGCAGAGATTGAAATATGTCTCAAGAATGAGCCTATGTTGATCCATGAATATTTCATTCAGAGCAGAATGAAAATAAAAGGTAGTAATAATTTATTACCCAATAGACAGGTTGCTCCCGATTTACTACCAAATTGGTAATAGTTTACCATCATAATAATATCTATTGCAATGATCATAATTCATAATCCCCATTGTAGCCTTCACCCTTTAGATTGTTTTTAACTACAATTATCTTTTATTACCTATTAATATTTTTCACGCACTCTTTTGATTTTTTTCTCTTTTTATTTCAAAAGTATAATAAATGCCCTTACTTTTTCGTTAGACTAATTGTAAGCATTAATATTTATTTGATTCCCAATTTTTTTAAATATTTTCCCGTTTTGTTTGTTTATTCATTAAATTACTTTTCTTGGTATTATTGTTAAACGTACGACTAAAATAACAAGTATTATCATTCAAAGTTAAATTATTTACACATAATGAACAAACAGAATATACAATTTTTCGTCACATTCGAATTGCAACAGTTAAAATCAAATTTAAATTTACATCCTCATAATGGAACTTCAATATCAACGATTCAAGTTCTCAACTTGAACTTGTACTTTTGACAGCTAGATCGTAATCGTGTCACAACACAATAACGTCTACGAATGAAGTATTCTGCTCTGACCGAGAATGATATTTTCAAAAGAACAATATAGCGCTCCATATTGTTTTAATAAAATTTATCAAATCCGTAACAGAATTTCATTTTTGAAAATTTTTTATGAATCGTTCTGGTAGGAACATGTTATTTTCAAAACAATTTCAAACCCTGCTTCAAGAGTATGAGCTCGTTCATTACCTATAATTTACCTACAGGCATTCTCTTGTTCGTGTACAGAGTAATGACGCTATAAGTACGTTCTCCCATTTTCCACATGTAAAACGTACGCAAGGTGTATAAATATTAAACTAGTGAGGAAGTAATGAAAAAACGGCGCTGGACGGAGTCTAAACATTCACTTATATACATATATCTGCCGTGCCAAATTTCGGTCGTTTAAGCTATTTCACAGTGTCTATTATCTAGCGTTTTTGATTTTTCTAGTGATGAGTCTAACGATTAAATAATTAAATGGGACCACAGGTTGGCAACGCACACATATATACATGCACACACCAGCTACAGGGAAATATTTATTCCAATAATATTGACTGTCATCCGTCGTTACGCTTCGTTTAATAATTCTTTGCGATAGGATTCGAACTGAATTAACAAATGGTCGGAGGCTTCTCTAGTTAATTCGGAAAGTTCTCGCTCATCTGTACACGCGTCTACTCGCAGGACAAACCTAACAATATTATTCGATTATTGTCGAGAAGGTGTGTGCATGCGAGTGTCTTCTTTCAGAGGCGCGTGTTACGGATAGAGCCGGGAATGAAGATGTACAACTTATGAGGATGAAGTTATACATTGATTAAAAAATGGACTTGGCGGAAAATTTAATTTATACTAGTCCTGAAACGAACTGCGGTTGGCCATCGCGATCGAGTGTAAGCTGTGGTATTGCATTTGAAGATGGCTGGAAGGTTGATCCTTGGAAACCCATTGCAGATTCATAAAGCTACATTATAGTTAACATTATTTTAGATAGATACCATATTAACACAATTACGTTGTAGGATTACAGGAAGTTAATTAATTTACGTACATTGTGATTTCCTGGAAGCGTTGTATAATCGGGTGTTGTTGGACAGTGCCTACTGGTAGGCAGTGGACGTTGTATAGTAGCATAAGTATTATCTTGAGATGTATCACCCATACCAATGCTGACACCGCTTCCACGTCTCTCGGTAACTAGACCACCTTCAGGTTCACTGAACACTTGCATTGTTAGCTCTTGTTCTTCGTATGGCTTAAGTTTCCTACAAACACGAAGACAGTACCAGATAGTATCCGAAATAATACAAGAAACTATCCACTATACCATCCTCTTCTGAAAGGTAACTAATTACTCACTGTTCAATCCATAAAGGATTTTCTGTGGTATTTAACTCATCAATAATTTGTTTCTTTATTAAGCCATCTTTCTTCCTTATATCGCTTGGCACAGTAATTACCCTGGAATGTCGCATAAGTTATTTTATATCGTACATTGTATAGTTTTAAATGGTGATTAAATAATTTCTTTAGCGTTTACCAATGACGTAGACAGCAACAAACTACCGTCACTGTAACAGCACCAACTAGTAGTACTACTAATAGGGCTATTAAAGCTGCTAATGCAGGGTCAAAGGGTTCTTCCTGTACTCCGGCATAAGCAGGCTGAGAAAACATTAGATGTTGTTAATCAAAATATTATTATAACCCTTAATAAACATATTAATAAGATATCACGATATCAGTCATAATATTATTGTTTTCCTTAATATACACGCTAAATACTTACGACGACGTTTACAATAGTAAACCCTGCATAGTAGTCTTTCAAGAAGTCATATTTTGCATCAATGACTTTAAGTACTTGTGGAACTGGTGCAATGGTTTGGGACTTGGGTTCCACAACGTGCAAGTACATATCGCACCTATGTGATACATTCAAGTGTTTCATAAATTTCGAATATTTTAATATTATTATTAATATTAATTACTTTGCTATTATTTGCATACCATTCTCGACGAATGTGTCCGGATGCATCCACATGGTATCGAATTTCGTCAACAACAACTCTGCTTTGAGTTGCATTTGATAATGCCGACACAATTTCATCACGTTCGCGATTTACTTCGCCTGGCGGTCGTGACGCGATAACTTTGATTAATTGAGAAGGCTCGAATACCCAAACCTTTGCAATAATAAAATCATTAGTTACATTCTACTTCTAACATATAAAGTAAGATACTTACATGAACTCTGGTCATTGCATATCTTTCTGGAATAGCAGTCTCTTTTGCTATCACCTCGACAATAAATCTGTCTTGATTATATTCAGCCATATATCCACTCGTTATAAGTTTACCATCTTGAGTCACATTGAACGGGCTTGGAACTATGGAACCACTAGGTTTCACCGATTCAAATTTATATAGATTAGCGCTGGTGACGTAATAATGGAGCGTTCCATTGTCACCAACGTCTAAATCGGATGCAGTCACTTTTGTTACAAAATCGTTCACATTTGCCATCGAATTTACACCAGCGTAGTAATCGTTACGCTCAAAAATCGGTGGATTATCGTTCTCATCTAGAATGGTTATAGTTACATTCACATGTCCATGATCTGTAGTTTGAGTCACTGGACGTCCAGCATCTATTGGGTTTATGTAAATGTCAGGATCATTGGATGCTAGAACCGATAGGACATATTTGTCTCGTGTCTCGCGATCGAACGATTTATTCGCGTAGATACTGCCATCAGTTTTGTCTATGTAAAAAGCATAGTCTTCGTTTCCTGAAAGTATTGATATTACGATATTAAGTGTATAGGTTTCGTCTAATAGCATTACATTTATTCGAACTAATGCTGCTTACCAGCCTCTATGTAGTAGTAAACTTTCGCATGCGTGCCTTCGTCTCTGTCTTTTGCAACTACCTTTCCTACAAAGTACTCTTTTGGACGATTTTCAGATAAATGAAAATGATATTCGTCGTAAAATTGAGGAGCATTATCGTTTGTGTCGACTAGCTGCACGGTAAGAAGTCTTAAAGTTTCGTATGCCGTAGGGGTACCATGGTCAGTAGCTACCAGAACAAGCTGAAATTCAATCGAGGTAGAGTAGCAATCTAATTGAAATTAATTTCTAAAGATAAAATATGGATCACAGAATTACCTCGAACTTGCTTTTCGCCTCGCGATCCAAAAGAATCTTCGATCGCAGTTCACCAGTGTCTTCATCTATTGAAAACTCTTCTGTCTCTTGAGTATTGTGATTTCCAACTTTCAAATGATAGCTCACGTGTCCATTTTCACCAGGATCACGATCGATCGCTTTCACCGTTAATATCAAGTAATTTGGTGTGCCGGCATTCTAAACAAAAATTAAATATTATTTATCTGTTGTTTAAGATTGTAAAATGCAGCACTTACTTCTGGAACTTCTACAGTAGCATTTGCTAATTCCGGTAAAACAAATCGAGGTTTGTGCTGATTTACTGGAGTCACTCGTATATCGACGTTACATTCGTCAGAATGAGGACCATTACCAGCACCATCCCTAGCTTCTACCTTGATCCTATAAGTACCAGCCCTACCGAGAAGGGCTGCTCCAGGATACAAAATACCAGTTTCACGATTTAATGAAAACGACTCGTTCTCGTTACCACTGACTATAGTATACCAAACTTCTCCATTCTCTCCTTCATCGTGATCTGCTGCTCTCACCTTATAACCAAAAAACATATGTTAGTAATCTAGAGGCTACACATTTCGAAATGAAGTTAAAAATGGATATCGGTTTACTAAATATACTGAAACGTATTTTAAGAAAATTCGCTAACTTGTAAGATTGGCGCAGGTGGATTGACGGGCAAATTTTCAGCTACGGAAGCTCTGTAACTGTGCTGTGAAAATATTGGACGATTATCGTTGACGTCGATAAGCTTTACGAGCACTGGAACAGTCGTACTTCGGCGAGAGTTTAGATGAGCGCCATCACTAGCCATTACAGTTATAGCGACCTCGGGTGTAATTTCTCTATCAAGAACAGTTGCACCGCCAACGGTAATTTCTCCAGTTTCATGGCCTATAATACGTATGAAGAAATAAAATATATTTGCAAACACCTAATTTTAATATAATATTCTCCTGTAGACAGATGAACGAGCTAGGTAAAGATAAGTAAAGATAAGTATTCTCTAATCTGGAATCACATAGAAAATATTATTCCGTAGCTATTTAATTTTGTACAAGAGTAGTTTACCTATATTAAAATCTGCAGCGTGTTCGCCAATGAGGCTGTAGCTAACTTCTCCGAATAGTCCCTCATCCCCATCTGTGGCTTTCACAACGGTAACATGAGTCCCAGCCGGCGAATTCTCTTTTACAGAGGCATTGTAAAATTCTTTCTCAAATTTGGGATCTTGATCGTTGACGTTTATGATGGTGACTGTAACTTTTGCCATCGCTGATAACTGAGGTACACCAGAATCGTAAGCAATTACTTGAAATTCCAACTGTTTTGTCTCTTCATAATCTATTACTTGGCTGGTCCGAACAATTCCTGTGATATTAGATGACAAATTTTGTAACCGAAGTCTTTTATACAGCAGAAAATATTGCTTACTCCTGTTATTTAGTTACACGACAAACCTGTGACGTTATCTATGTTGAAGTAAGGACTCGGAGGATCAATTGCGTATCCAGCTATGTTGCTATCTACGTCCACTGCTGTGAACGCTCCTACAACTGCTCCTGTTGGTTGTTCTTCTTGCATCTCTATTAAATAGCGCGGATTTTCTCTTGTCCACGGTTTCAAAAATTCTGGCGCCATGTGATTCACGTCAATAATCGTAACCACTAATGTACCTATTAGATATTGCAAATGTGTAGTACGAACGGTATTATATGATTCTATGTAAACTATTTCATCGGAACATAATGTGTACCTCTTCCTTGTTGTAATGTGGGCGCCGTTGTATCACTGACAACTATAGTGATGCTTACTGTTGCTGCAACATCACGGTCTAGAGGTCTAACAACAGAGACTTGACCGGTTGCACGATCGACCGCAAAAAAGTCCTGGAGACATAGATACTTCATCAGTAAAAAGTGTTCTTTTGTAAAGAGCAATGAGTAATTTAATAGAACTTCGCGTTAACTGTTGTACCTTGAAAGATTTACTGTCGTTGACTTTTTGCCCGTTTCTGTCGATAGCTGTGATAGGTTCCGAAATGGCAAAGTTTAATGCTTCCGAATTATCGCTGTCAGGGTCCGTAGCTTTTAACGACGTAAAAACTGTACCAATGGGCGTGTCTTCGGTGACTTCGGCTCGCTGTGTCTCCGGTGTAAAGTATGGAGGCTTGTCGTTATTATTCACAACATCAATTAATAATGTAGTGGTTGCAGTTAAACTGGGTGTTCCTATAAACGATTTAAATACATTAACCATATTTTTATATCGTAATTATTAACATTTGAGAATCATAATTTGGTAGTACAGCTACCTTTGTCAAGAGCTATTATTTCTACATGGTATTCGTTTTTATTATCGTAATCTAATTTTCTGAATACAGTCACCACTCCTGTCGTTTCGTTAATAGCGAAGTCATCCAAAGCGCCTTTCTGTATTCTGTAAATTAGTTCCGCATTGATTCCTGTGTCGGCATCAGTCGCCGTGACTTCCTCCACGAACGTCCCTAAAAAATATTCGTATTATTTAAACATAATAGTTTCAAGCAGCGGTTTAAGAATGTCAATCACCTACCAATAGGTGCTATTTCTGGAATGTTGGCAGTATAGAACTCATGTAAGAAGACAGGCTCATTGTTATTGACATCTCGAATTGTTATATTAACTGTGGTAAAACCAACAAATATTCCATCGTTTGCTTGAATATCGAGCGCGATCCAATCACGAGTTGAATTCTTTAAATCTGTTGGACCTTTATTTTTGATTGTAATTTCCCCAGTATCTTGATCTATAGCAAACATGCCATGTTCGTTGCCATCCAATATAGTATATGTAATTTTCGACGTTTTATCCTTATCTCTGGCTAGAACTTTTAGGTCTGGCTCAAATTTCTCAGCCCCTTCATCTATTACTGCGCGATATTTATCTTGGAGGAATCGCGGGGGATTGTCGTTAGCATCGGATAAACTAATCCGCAGAGAGACACTTGTTGTTTGACCTTGTCCGTCATTATCAGTTCCCTGAAAAAATAATGCATTGTTTTTTTTTTTTGATAAAAAGAAA
The DNA here is from genome assembly GCF_028453695.1 of Augochlora pura. Lineage (NCBI taxonomy): Eukaryota > Metazoa > Arthropoda > Insecta > Hymenoptera > Halictidae > Augochlora > Augochlora pura. The sequence continues at coordinate 13,543,079 of NC_135780.1, forward strand.
ATAATACATCTCTGCAGAAGACCTAAGCCAGCACAAATTGTAATTACCTTGTACGTGAGGAAATATTCAGTCTGTTCTTCGTAATCCAAACAAGGTGGAGTACCAGGTGTTGGACAAGGAGCTATCGAAATGGTCCCAGTCTTCTTATCTACAGAAAAATGCTGTGCTCCTTGTCCAAGTAATTGATAAACTATTCCAGCTGTACCAAATCTAAAATATAATTAATTAACAAAAAATGATTTAAGTGGGCATTATATTAATTAGTTATTGTGGTTAAGCTTTTGAATAAAAAGGATAAAAGTGTGTCGTTGGAAACTAACTAGCCAGATTCGTGCCTACTTGTAATGTATATTTGGCTCCATCTCTGTTTATATATCCATTAAAGAAAATTGCTTACCGTCCGCTATCACGATCTTGAGCAGTGATCGTTATGACAGGTGTGCCTTGTGGCGCAGTTTCCGACACCATAGCCGTGTAAGTAGGTCTACTAAAGGACGGCAAGTTATCATTTGCGTCCGTAATTGCAACTGTTACGGTTGCGGTGGATGTAAGCTTGGGATTTGTATGAACCTCTTCTGCAACCACCTACACAATTCGATATGCATTTTAATTTCAATTCACCGATGCCCGAGAGCAATGCAAAACTTGGGACTTGTTAGTTTGAAATATGTATTAACAAAGTTTTGCAAGTGAACAACGATCGGCGAATAGTAAAACTAATTCCAAATTATTTTTAAACAGTAGTAAGAAATGCGCTAGTGTACCAGGATGATAAATTTCCGTTGGTTTGGATTCTCATAATCGAGCGAGCCATTTGCAACACGAATATTCACAGATGTGCTGCCAGTCGCCATGGTCGGTTCTATGGTAAATGCTCCATCCGTAATGTCTTCCACTCGCAAGGAGAATACGGAATTCAAGCCCTGAACATATAGAATATAATGTTACAGAGTTTTTATAGTAAAATTATACGGTAAAGTGTGCATTTCATATTTAATGACCAGATATTTTAAAATTGCATTCATTTGTAATTTGTAGTCTGTAATTTACAATATATAATTTATAATTTGTAAGGAATATTAACAGTTTCATTGAGGATTAAAAATGATGATATTACAAGTGTAGTTTTCGACGAAAACTTACGACATCAGGATCTTCAACAGTCATGTCCAAATGCGGCAAAGGTGTCCCATTCGGTACATTCTCCGGTATTTCGATGTTGTACTCGCGGCGATTAAATGTTGGAGGTTCGTCGTTGACATCCTTTATCGTCACCGTGGCTTCTGCCGTTGAAACCGTCAAATTGTCGCTGCCTGGCATTCCATCGATCAATTCTCGTGCTTTTACCTTCAATGTGAGCACTCCAGTCGAGTCCTTCAATGCTTCCCTATTCAATGGTTTCGCTGTCCTCAGTTCGCCCGTTTCGTCATCCAACAGGAAATAATCAAACGGGTCTGGGAAAGATTGTCATTAATATTAGATCAGCAGTCCACGGATTTAGCTCGGTTTTATTTTAGTACGGACTCTCTTTAACTTTAGTTAATATAATAAAATAAATAGTAATTTTAAACTCTTCATTTAAGTTCAAAAGGTAATGATCAAACAAAATAGGGTTGAAAAGGTATCGGTTGAAAAATCTTCAAGGATCGAGGACAGGTGTAAACGTCCAAAACAAGATGCGACGTTTACTTACTGGTTACCAATTCGTAGATCATTTTTCTTGGCATTCCCCTATCGCCGTCCCGGGCTTTGATAGTCATGACCAGTGTTCCAATGGGATCGTCTTCGCGCACCACGCCGGTCAAGGAGTCCAGAAATTCCGGCGGGCTATTCTGTATGTCGGCTACCTTGATTTCGACTCCTGTGGTTTCATTGTTCTTGCCATCCTGCGAGCAAAATTCATACGGTTCAAAAGTGACTTTCCCGGCCTGACCCCCCGAGTTATCTTTCTCGAGCTCTGACGCTGAGCGGCTCTCGGCCGCTGTGGCGACCGCATTGGTCATTTCTAGAGCATATGGATTTCTGGGCACGCTCTCTCGCAAATTAAACAGCGGACGTGAATTCGATGTGGAACGTTACAGAAATGTGGAATAATTTCTTGCGACAGTTAAAAGTAGGATTTATAGTTTTAGGATGTATCTGTGATATTAAAATTATTTTTAAAGCTGTAACTACTCACGCTTGCTCTGAGTAGCAATTGGTAAAAGGGCCTCTCCCTGTAGTCGAGTGGTTGTCGCAGGACCAGTGCTCCGACGTACGAGTTTTGGCTTTTCTCCACTTTAACAATACCGAACTTGTCGCAGGCATCGAGAAACTGTAAAGAAAATTAATTAAATTAATTCATTGAATCATAGAGACACATACATTTTTGCAGCATTTATGGAACACTTAAATGTAACTAGATAAATGTAGCCAAATAAATGTAGCCATATAAAAGCAAATAAATATATTATTACTGCTTTTATGAAGCAATATAATATAGCGGCATTTAACGTTCCGTAAACTTAGGGCCGATCGCTGCCATAGCGATTCGCGTGCGCCCTTACACATTTGAAACGGAAGATCTATGTAAATAGGCACATAAAGGCGCCAAGGTGTTTCCCTTCGTTCTCGATTCAGCTTAAACGGCCATTGTAAAAAGGTAATAAAAAAGCCGTGGGATTTTATTATTGCGAGGTATACGGACGAATTAAATTGGACCGCCGCGCGATTGATTGCACCCCGTCCGCGATCGGCGCGTCGAGATCTTCGGGACGAGGTTTTAATCAAATGTGCAAATTCTGTCGAAATTTGAAATCCTGTCCCGGCAATTGGATATAACGAGGCGTGCCACGGATAACGATAGATATCGATCAAACATGCATATTCACGCAATATCCGAGATCTCTTCTTGCGCCAGTTCATTTATTTATTCATCCCTCTTATCGATTATCGGATTTCCCTTCGACCTGTCCACTAATGGACCATTTCCTCCGTCAAAGTAAACTTTTTAGCGCGCTGTTACAAATTTCGATATTGCAGCAGGGAATGTAAAGACTATTCTACTTTCGCTTGGCGCCATTGGCAAGATCAATCGTCTTTCGATTAGGGCATTTTTTAAAATATCAAATCTTTCAACAAGAGAATTTAAATATAATTTTCTGTCTACTTTTTCCGTCATAAATTCGAAACGAAAAATCTTGTAGTCAATAGGTTACTACGGCGGTGTAATTTGAAAACAGCGCATTGGCGTGGCATCGGTCAAACGGCGCGGCATTATAAAATAGAATTTCTTTTATCGTTTCGAAGTTTCGTAAAATTCTATATTTGCAGCATGTCAAGTTCCGTGCTTACGGAGCGCAATATCACGACGATTCACGGGTACATACGCAACGTAAACCATTTATATATCGTCTTTCGTGGTCGATAACTGAGCATTCATTGCGCCGGTTTTAAGCGATCAAACCCGTAAGAAAAATGACCACCGTATTGGGGACGCTTCTTTTTCGAAAAAAAGAAAAGAAAAGAAAAACATATTCCGATACGTTTATCACCGCGTGCTGCGGGCAGGGGGGAGGGAATATTATCTGCCGGGTTGGAAGTTCCGCGAGGAAACCGGAAAGATGCAGCTGGAATATTAGCGGGTACAACGCGTACCATCCTACGTCATATCCGCTCGATAAATTCAGGGAGCCGTTAGACGACCAATAAAACTGTAAAACTCTTTAACTAATGGCTCGACGGCTTTGCGACGGTGAACTTTAACGTCTCCTTTTCTTTATACAATGAAACGGCGTACAATGCTCCGGCCATTAAATGTTCCTTACCGTTTTTTTCGAGCGCGCGCCCTGCTCGCCGCGTAATTGAATTTTCTGGTATACTTTACTAGCTGTTGCAGTAAAGGGATAAAATATTGCCCCGTTTATTCTAATAACTGGACCTGTGGAACTTCAGGCGAAATACAAATTTTCACGAATCGATCGCAAAAAGACAGACGTGAAATATAAATTAATTCTTTCGTTTAACAAATTTTTAGAAAATACTATTTTACTCTATATAAATATTTCTAAGTATATATTTATATATCTATAAATGTTTATACAAGACGGTTTAATTTCTGTAGAAAACGATTAAGCGCACGGTTTTTAACGATGATTGCACGGCCAGCGGCACGCGAAGGCATTATAGAATTTATTAGCGGGCAGGTCAGGCGATTTAACCAATGCTCGAAGGTACAAAGGATGGTATCACATGTTAAAACCTAATTGGAACCGGCGTTGGCGCGGGATTGATTAATTTCCTTTGTAGTATCTTCTGTTGCGAAAATTACGTGTACATAGGACGGTTAAATATTAATCGAGGTGGAAATGAGTGGATGCTATTTTATACATCGGCTTCTTTCCAGTGGAATTCGGCGACTGAAACTTGCGCCAGAAAGGTCTATTACCCTGGATTCATGGAGCGCAGGCTCCAGAATGAAAGATGCAAAGACTATCCTTCGTGTGCCGCTCGCAAACGTATGGCCCGGATAAAATGTAAATCTTTGTTTAGGACGTCTAACGGAGTACCCCGAATCCGTTCATAATTTGCCAGATCTCATTAAATCATCCGCATTCACCAGCCGGGCTTGGGCTAACAATCGAAATGAGAATCTAGACGAGCCGCCTTTATGAAATGTCATCCGCTCCCGAAGAATATCTCGGGGACCAAAAGTAACTCATTTAAAAAGTAAAAGTAATTACTTGAAAAAATACTGCACTGTCGAGAGATCACAGTTTTTGGTCAGAAATAGCGATTACAATTTTTGTACAGGTCATTGGAATATTCATTGGAATATGAATAAAATCTTGTTAGCAATCTGTTCCATTTTGCATACGTTTTTGACTTGGAATGATTAATGGTTGCGAGATAAATTCGGACTCGCGCGCAGGTAGAGCGTCTACGAAATTAATCTCGGGGCATTTGACTATTTAATTCAACGCGCTGCATATTCTCTCCGGCTGTATCTTGTGTAATATATTAATACGACAATATAAACTCCCACAGCGGAGGATTCATCTCGGAATCGCTTGAATTTTCTATGGTCGGCGCGAGTTACCAAGAGTATGCCGGTATCTTCAGAATTGCAATTTCACGCCGAAAATATATAGTTCTACATATGCATATATATGTATATGTATATATTACATATTCCTTTTCACTACTATGGCGTTTATCAGTACTGTTAAACAGCCAAAGAAACTAGAACTGAACTTTGCTTGTAATAGCAATGCGTATATCATAATAATGATATTTTTAATCCCTGCTGCTTTCGATTCCGGTATCCGCCAAGAACTCTTCGTCGCGAAATTATAATAATTTACATAAGTGCAGGGTACAGAGAGTGTCATTCCTTCCCCAAAGGGGGTCACGGCTATCTACAAAGCATAAGGAGAAATTTCATGTGTAAGGTGTAATAACATTTCTATGCGATATTAGCGGGGTAACGACTATTAATGACTCACCTGTGGCTGGGGAACGCAGGTTAGATCTATGTTGTCGCCGAGCAGGTCGGGATCCATTACTCTAATACCCGACAGAATTGTCGTGCCGACCGGAAGGTCCTCCTCGGCTACGGCCTCGTACGGTATGCCCAGAAAGCGCGGAGGATTGTCGTTTTCATCGAGGACAATCACGAATGCATCGACACCGACGATGTTCGGCTGTTGCCCCTCCGGTACTTCGTCTTCCAGCGTGACGCGGAAGCGTATCGTGTCGTTCTCCTGGAACAGAAAGTAAATTTCTCGATAAAAATTACGTCCATAAATAAATCCATACACTCACTTACACTCATTAAAAATAATTAATGTTAATAGACCTTTCATAATTATTTAGACGTCATTACATTTCCTAATTGAATATATGTATGCTTTTACGAACGTTCACAAAACGAAGGGACTTAATTTACAGTGAATTTGATCAATAAAAGGATCAAATTGGATTGATACTCTTTTCTCCTTAAATATAGTAAATTTTAGACATTTTCCATTGTTACCAATTTCTTTTCAACGTTCTTTGATACATGGTTCCGCAATGTACACTGTCATTGTATCCAATGAATGGTGGGAACATACTCCTCGCGAATCTTTCCTTGTCGATTGTTTATCTTCGACGGCTAGTTATTTTCTCTGTGCGTTGTAACATACACGTACGATCGTGCACAATTAGGTCGGCGTCACTTGAGATTCACTTCGCCCAAAGCCGGTTGAGGTATTCCGACTTGGTCGGCGAACATACATGAAAGAGCAGGGCGCGCGCACGCTCGGAGGTACGAAGTTACTCGGAGAAGTTTTACTGTCCCTCAAAGAAGCCTTTGGATTTGGTCGCGAACGTGCTCAAGCCGGTACGTGAGAAACCAGAGTTACGTACCTTCTCTTTTACGAGATCGATCATTCACGAACCGATCTTGACTCTTGGAAGCGGATATCGTTCTTTATACAGCCGTGGAATGGAAGTTTGAAACTCGAACGAGTCGTTTAACTTCTTAGCAAATTTGCTTTCGATAATGCACCAGCGGCATAATTCTCGCATACATATACACATTCATGCGAGAATTCCCGATTACTTAGCCGAACGATAAGAAACTTTCTCCAATGACCAAGTGTCACGTTATTTCAACGTCCATTTATTTTTATACCCCGCAGCAACTTGGCTCCGCGATGTCGAGGAAATCTCGACACGTATGTTGCTACTTTGTTCGCAAGAGGATCTCGGAAATGGATCGGTTTACGTGAAACGTTGTATAGAATTTGAGGCTACCGCGGAGTTTTCCTTTTGCAAATAAAATTCACCCTTTTATAAATCGATTGTTAGTATTACAATCAATTTATAATCTTATAAAACACAGTCGGAGTTATACCTCGATCAATTGTAAAAGAATGAAATATCTAAGTGTTAGTTTTAATTTATTGATCGAGGTATAACCGATGCCTATCTGTCAAGTCAACGTGTTCGTAAAAGTATATAGGTATGAAACAAAACTTATACACTGTAAGAAGAGATTTCCTGCACTTTTTACGTTTTTTGTTCCTTCAGAGGGATAAAATGAACTTTACGTAAGTATTGCTGGAACTCCTTAGGAAAGTCTGCAGCGAGCCACGGAAGCTTAAATATAAACACAGTGTTTAACGTAAGACAAGTTTAAAGACTGTTTTTGATACACGAATGAGAAAAAAGTCCGTTCGTTAAACTTCCAAACTTCTCAAACGAGATGCCACTCCGGAACAAGCTGTCCCCTCGAGTTTTGCCTGTGCTTGCTTTTCTCTCAATTAAAGCTCGTTATCTTGTAGATAAGCGCAGCTTAAAGAACTTTCCACGCAAGAAAATAGACGCGCGATCATCTCTGCGAAATAATAGATCTTCGAGTTTAGTGTTTTATGCAATATCGCGCCGTCACGAGAATTATTGCGTTATCGTTGCATTTAGAATTAAAAGGTACTCGTGGTTTCGTTCTAAATTCGATAAGAAATGCACGAACGACTGAGTTATGGTACAGTAATTATTTGTGGCCCACTTCGACTTCCCTGATGGTTTATCAATCGCAACGAGATGACCACATGCGGGTCGTGTCATGTTAACCATGAATTACGTCAGAATAGCCACGAGCAGGTTAGCCTGTCAAAACAGGATGTTTTCACTAATAATATACTATTAATTACGCTGTCCGACAGGTTCGAACCTTTTTCCACGTCTTGAGAACATAGTAGCAGATTTTATGTTAAAATCATTACATTAAATTAAAATATTTCAATAATCATAAACGTCGAAAAAGTGTATGCGATTAATAAGGAATATATCACATCAGTTGCTGTACTTCCTGTTTGTTTCCAAGCAATAATTAACTTTATATTTATCAACGAAACATATTAAAGTCTTTATCGAATAAGACACGCGAAACTTTTTACTGCGAGTTATTCGATAAATATAAAGTTCATTACGCCGGGAAACGAGGAAGAGGAATAGCTTACAGTGACTGGCTCCAGTAGCCAAGCGTCTTAGATATAGTATTGCCGCGAAGCGTATAATATTTCACAGGCCGGTCGTCTATCATCATTGCCAGTATTCCGTGTTCGAAACCGGAAGCGAGAAGAAGCGAGAACCGTGGAATTCTACCGAATGACTACAATTTGCTGAGAGGTCAAGGATCCAAACACGTAGTCCAGGTCTTATCTTGCGTGTTCGTCGCCCTCCTCCGACCGCAATACAAGAGCACGGTAATTTCGACTTGATGGACCAGAAGAACTTCCCTTTCCGTCTGCGCACACATTCACATTTCATGAATGCTTCTTCGCTTTCCCTCCTCGGAGGAGACAAGTGTACGCGACGGTGTCTAACCTTGGAGGGTTTTCTGCTCGCCGGAAGTGGTACAGTCACGCGACTCTTTTCTCCCGGTCTCCGTTCTCCTCTTTGATTCTCTTTCTCCCGCCCTCTTCCCCCCACGGCTTTCTCTCCCCGTCTTCTTCTGCTCGTCCCGTCTTTCTTCCTCCTTTGCCGCGCGAACGTTTTCATATAATTCTCTTCTCATTCCGGGAGCTTCCTGTCGCCGACAGTCGGAGGAAAGGGACAACGTAGTCGCTTTCGCGGACACAATGCAGGCTCCTGGCTTCGGGCTAGTTGCTACCTTCGGTCGGTCACCGTATATCGCGGCTACGTGTACGGCATCGCGATCCGTCGGACAAAGGGCCCGACGACACACAGCCGTGTTTCCCCTCGCTTTTGCGCTTTTATTTCCAAGCTCCGCGATACCAGAAGCAAACAGCTCGCGCTCCTGTGCGACGACCTTTATCGACGCGATCGTTGCGCGTCGCTCTCGTTCGGATTACCGCGAATTGCCTTGCGCTACCCGTTTCCAAGTCCAGCATCCGATGTTACTTCATCAGCCTTTTTTTTCTCTACCGTGCAGCAGCAGGACGCTCCTTGTTTCTCGAATTACTATTTTCTTTCGCGTCCTTGCCCTGCTAAAAAAGTGTTTCAATGAGAAAATCGTGTGTGCGAAATTTCGCAGTAAAACACGTTTGCTTTAAAGTTTTATAAATTTTAGCGATTTTCAGTGTGTTATAAATAATACGTTGTACATGTTTAGTTAAAAGACAAACCATTGGATGTATAGTGTTTCTTCTGAATGTCCATAAAGATTGGGACCAAGCTTATGCTATGTATAACCGAGGTCAAATTGGTGGAATGCTTCCTGAAAAGATATAAGCGTTGGTTTATAAAAAACAAACAATCATTCACTAGAATCATCCCCTTTCCCGATTGTACCAGAAGATACTGACCACCCTAGATATATAGCAGAAATACGTTCCACGATATTAATTTCTTCAATCTCTCTGATGTGATATATTCGCTGTCACATTTTCTTTGACTATATTCCTCGCGGCTCCATCCGCATCAGGCAGTCGATAAGAAAAACCTGATGAGAAATCTCACGGTCCATAAACCGTACACTAAACTACGTTTCACCGGGGTCTTATCTACCCTCCAGAACCCTTAGAATTATTTGACACGTTGCTTGAAAAGGCTTATCGTAAATAGATACAAAAGACCGCGTCGAACGGTGCCGCGCTTCCACAAATATGGGGTGTTCTATGAAATGTGGCGTGCGGAACAAAAGCGTGGTTATCTCGCTACCCCTAATTCAGAGCCTGTATAGTACACGATACGCTGGACAAAGTTGGAAAATAGAAAAGAAAAACTGTAGAAAATGTAGAAAATTGAGAAATTTTTGAAATTTGTTGCTGAAATGTTCTGGTCACTGAATCGTCGTGTTAACAATGTTTCAAATTGCATTATCGTTTTAAAGCTATTGAACTCGCATTTGTGATTTCTTTTCTGATAAATTCGTAAATTATTATATTGCACGGCTCATTCGTGTATAAACTTAAATGTAAAATTGTGACTTGCGGCGTTTTTCTTTGTAGCTTGTAATCACAGAAATTACGAACTAAAGCGTATGCAAATTGTTCCGCGATACACGCGGTATAATTAATTATTTCGAGGGACATAAATGGCTGAATTTATAAATTGCGAACGCACATTGACAATTTGAAATTGTCATTTGCTCTAGGTAATGTTTCTCTCGTTTTAATAATAAAAAATATATCGCATATCGAATTGATATTTTGCGTATCGATTACATATAAATAATGTGCGATAGCTAAAGTGTGCGAATACCGAATGAATTAGGAAAAGTTAATTAAATTATTATCAATTGGTTAGTATTTACTATTATATATTACAACGAAAAAGCAATGAAATTTTGTGTAAATATTATAATGAAATAATGTGCATGACCTTATTATTTTAACATTTAAGCGAATCCAGCTGTAGCGATGGTATGCATGATAATCATTAGTGACGCTGATTAGAGCTTATGCAAATTTGTATTAGCTGCTGTCCCTGCAATATTCAGAACGTTGCGAAATTGCAGCGAATTATGCGCTTTTGAAATTCTCAGCTTGTTTCAATTACAAGCTACTGAAATAATACATTTTTTAAATCGCGAGCTTTTTAAACGTTTCAAAATTATCAGCTTTTGAGATTTATATTTTTTTTAAATAATGTGTTGACGCCTCACTGTAAAATATACTTTTAATTCATCCACACGTATAGTTTAATTTTTATCAGTAAGTAAACAGAGTCTACGCTACCTGGAAGGGTAGATATCAAAATCGTCTTTAAAAGACTTCAATGGAAGACTTTAGACTTCAAAAGACGCGAACCGCAGAAGGGGTACGCTTTTATAAAAATATTAATCCCTAAAAGGTGGGACCACCGTCTTCTACCATATTTCTCTTTTGTCCTCATTAAAAAAGCAAAAGACGATATTCAACATATCCCTGTTAAACGAGACATTCGTTATACAAAGGGAATCACTATATATATATCCAGGATCTCATTATATTCCGGCAAATTTTTTTATTACCACAATACCACCGACGAAATCAATTACTTCGCATTTGAAATTTATAACAGAGAAAGGCCAGGATGAAAATTTATGCAGCTTCGCGCCGTTCTTTCATTACATTCCAGGTCGTCGCTCAACACTATCTACCCCCTCGTCCTCGAACGCAGGATGGGCCCTCATTATTTAGCGCCGGTGGCGCAATATCGGATAGCTTTGTAGGTAAAAATCATTTAACGCTCGCTTGATTCTAGCCCCGGCTTCTGTAAACAATGCCGGGGCGAGTCGCGCCTCTGATAAAGGCCAGAGGATTTCTAGTGAAGTTTTATTGCAGGTTTGGCAGCCGGTTTGCCAATCGCGAGAGACCTGCTCTCTTTTCCGCGTTGGTCCGCTTTGAGATTTCGATCATGCGTAATGGCGCGTCGATTCAACGAATAAACACGGAGGACGCTGGTGGTAGTAACGCATGAAATATTTGAAAATACATGTATGATAAATATTAATATATGGTTTATGCATTAGTACATATTAAAGATATTATATAAATATATTATACATATATATAGTATATATATATTGTAAAATGTCAATGTAATGTAAATGTATATGTGTAAATATGATAAAATAACTAGTATCCCAGTATATTAAATGACTGGAATACTTTTATTTTTTATTTTGCTATTACTTGGAACGATAAAAAAAGGAAATAAAAAACTGACAGGATGAAGATAAGACTAGATATGACAGAAGATTGTCGAACAAAAATGTATAAAGGCGAATCGGTCCGGGTCCCGATGGCAATAAACGAAACGCACTTTCGGGCTTCCATCAACGCTGCCGAAAATCAATCTCGAAAGTCGTTATCAGTCCAATCCTAAACCGTTCTGACTAAAGAACGAAAAAAACCTTGTTTGGCACGCTTTAGCACGGTCGCTGCTACTACAGGTATAGTCACAATTTGCGAGACGACAATCGAGTTATCGATGATTGGTCATTTTCCAGTCGTCTCTCTACGTGTAACCTCGTTCCCGTTGGATTTACATAAAAAAATGTTTCGTTGGGAAAATAAGAAAAAGAGGAAAGACCTCTCAAAGCGAGAAAATTCACAAAAACCTCCACGATTCTGACAAATAAATGATAGTAAAAATTGTTGCAATATTTTTCCTTCCAGTTAAGTAACATTTTTTTTTAGAAAATACCCGTCGAAGCTTTCGATAACGAATGATCGAAACCCTAATAGAAAAACGATTACTCCCTGGAAAGCCGGTGGATGGTGGTCATTACCCACCCTGAAACAGAACGGCCATGTGGCGAGGAAAGTGAAAGATAGAGGGAGGAAGGGGATGCGGTTTTCGCGGAGAGAAAATAAATCACGAATTCTCGGGCAACGGAGTGACGTGGCAGAAGTCCATCTGGTCGGGTGGGCTGGACTCGAAAAAGGATGAGAACGTGCTCCTGTGCTCCGGGTGTAATTAATTATCGTTCCGGAGGATTTGGTCGTTCGGGCTGGGGATTCAACGGAGGAATAGACGGTTTCCTCATCTCTGTTGCTCGATTCGATGCATTTCGCCCATAAATTTCATTGCGTTTATGCAGAACGGAGAGTTCGTAGAAATGAAAAAAAAAAGAAGAAAAAATAAAACGTCGAGCGGAGAAAGAATATGCATCGGAGTTTTCCATTTCAGGCACGTACCGATCGTAGCTCTCCCGACTTTCAAACTAATTCTGCACCGAATGTGAGTTTCGGAGGACAAGGATATTCGTAGGAGCGAGCGAGATAACGGCCGAAGATCGAGAACCGGCGCTATCGCGATCGATTGATTTTGTGTGGAAAGTCTCTCTCTCTCTCTCTCTCTCTCTCTCTCTCTCTCTGTTAACAATTGCAGTAAAATTCAATTTCTCTCCAATTTCTCTCGAGATACGAAACGATTTTTAAATAGAAGTTAAACGGGTCGAGAGTTGTATTTTTTAACCTACTTACTGGCTTTGTCTCTGTTAAAAAGTTATCTTTTATTTTCTCAGGGAAGATTTTTATATTTTCAATAGTTTCTGAAATAACGAAAATATACTAAAGAAGTTAAATTGCATTGAATAATTACAGTAAAACTTCTAAAAATTACTATACCACTACTACTTCATAAAAAAGTTAAAATAGTCTTCTTATTGCGAATTAAACAAACGGAAACCACTCAGAAAACTCCGCTTCCCATTTCCCTCGCACAGAGTACAAGGGATGAACGATCATCGATGACTGAAAAGTCGTACAAAGACAACTCTTCGAGTCCTCCTCACGCTCAGGGAAAGGAGTTACATCTCCTCATCATGGTTGCATCAACTCTCTGTTAGGACAGAGAGAAAAAAAGATCTACTACAGAACTGATCCTGTGAAGTATGACCTTAACGTTTCTAGCTACGGCGATGCTATATCAAGTATACGCTGCGCTACTTCAGCAGCGAGAAAGTAGCTTAAAGGCTAGGCTATCTGTCGGCAGAAATGTGAAGTAGCCACGGTGTTCTTATAGATTATCATTACATAAGTTTTAGGTAATGATAAAATTGTCTGTAAGTCTTCTAAAAATATTTGACTATTTTTATAGAGACTTATAGAGTGTTCAAATTAATTATAAAGTTACTATGAGTTAACTTAACTATGAATTATCTTAACAATAAATTTGGAAAATGTGATTTTCGCCATCGTGACCCTAACCCACTCAAAATGTTGCATTGTAGTTTAACAAAGGTCTTGTAATCGAAGTTGTTGATTGTAACTCGGTATTAATGCGTGGTTTCGTAAAACCACGCGGAAGCGAACACTGCGGCTTCGCCAGTTCCACAAAGGGCGAATTTTGAACAGTCTGTACATCACTACCCACCGCACCATAAATTTCGTTGCGTCGCTTTTGGTAATTTTCAAATCACAAGCGGTAAGAACCACTGATTTGCTAATTTCCCCGTCGCCTTTTAGAGACCGCACTTTACACACCGCAACTGCAAATTTCAAAGATTAATAAATAATTAGCAATGTAAATAAATAATTATTTTAATAGTTCCACTGATTTATATATGTGTCCACCGATTATTATTACTACTAGTAAAATGTCTATCTGCATGTTGCAAGATTTTTATTAGAAGAAATATGCTATAGTCGTTGAGGAACGTAAGGCGACAGTCTGAACCGCTTCAGAACATCAAAGGTCCGGTATTCGGTGTTGACCTTTTTTGGTTGTAACACTTAAGGGAGGGTAGCTTAGGTCGGCAAGTGCCACGGTTAGAAAACCAAATTGAGATACGGCTAGCAAAGTCTGCTGACCCACTATCCACAGCGCTGCAAGTGAAAAGCAATTTCGGCGCTTTTCTCCTACAAAAGATATTGTTTGCAAGGCCTGCTTCTAACAGACCCGCTATATTCTATCGAGAACGCAAATACTTCAGGAAATGTCCACGGCAGTTCAACGATCCGATAAAAATGCAATTATAAGAACTTTTTAAAAGAAGACCATCACATATATTATATCTTTGTATTTACTATATTCTCATTCATTGCGACGGCTATACTTGATTTAATTTCTATATTATATTCGATATTATATATTATTATAATATTAATATACATATATATAATAATATATAATATATTTTTTATTATGCAATATATGATAGTTATGTAGTATCACATTTGTTCCCAAATAATTTGGAAACGGTGCAGCACGAGTCGCGGGTGCGAAATTAAAGCAACGCCCGAGCTCATTCGTTGCAATTCCGCGCGCAACGCATTTTTCCAAAATAACCCGGGATGCTGCGGGAATTTAACGAAGCTTTATCGCACACGACAATACAATACTACCATTCTTTCTTTTCTTGCGAGGATTTAGTTGACAGTTTAACGTCCGGAGGCCCGTCTACTACTTAATTTCTCGTATTACGGGAATAACTGTCCTCCGCTCGATGGAAACGTAGATAGGATTATGACGTGAAGGGGGGAAAAAAGGATTCCCACGTTTTCACATTTCCCATGATTCTGCGGGAATCAGAGGCCCATGAAAAACTGTAACTGAAATGTCCGCGCTAAAAGCGAATACATAATGAATCGCGAAAACGAGCGGACGGTTAATTTCTCCGGACTTTGCGTCGCGAGGCTTGTTTTAGCGTAAAATATTTCGATCCGTGTTTACCACGCTTATTAATCAAATGATAATACATGTATTATTCAGATAATATAATATAGATATTATTCGATAACTCTATGTTTAGCATATTTTTTAAATACATGTTAATACATAGAAAGATTGACAAAACTTTTAATATATTTTTCATAGCCTCTGTTCTTGTATAGTGTAAATTCTTAATCTACCCAGATTATTTTATTATAAAATTTGGCGATTCAAAATGTAAAATCTTTGAAAATGTCACTGGGCTGTAGAGGATGCTAGATTGAGTATCGGATACTTCCCCCTTTCCGCTTTTCAAGTGTTCAAAGCGGAAACAGCCCCACCCCAGATCGGTGCTACGCAATTGACGGTTTTTTGGGCACGGGCATTTAATTGTATCCCCCGACTATAAAGCACGGAATGCACGCACGATAGAGGATTGTGGATAAACTAGTAGTATTGGGAAATCGGTGGACGCAACGAAAAAGACCGACTGATACCGCACTTACCCACACATACACACTTATAAAGTCCCCTATCACGGGATCGTTACCCAACAGTCGAAGGCTAGTGTTCGCGAATTGCTGTTTACCTAGAGCAATCCGAAACAGTTCCAATAGGAAGCAATCCAGTGTGCTCTGCTGTGCTAACGAATGATACGGCGTGCCTTATCCTGCTGGAAATTATGAAAAAAGCGTTAGATCATTTTTCTGTAAATATTACCTATTTATTTGTAATTATTGTGGCGGCTATTCCAGCTATTTATCTAATCCAATCGTATATGTAAGGGGTATTTCCGTTAATAAATATCAAACTAAATATCTCGTAAATGGTTGAAGGGGGGAAAAAATATTTAATAGGAGAAACTAACACAATTTTAAGTTAACATCAAGGTGCGCGTCAATTTCGTAGACATTCTCGCGGGAGAAACTATCGAGAAAATATCCGTCGGCACGGCGCTCCGCCGTCAAACGACCACTCGGTAACTTCGTTGTGTGAGATTTGAATATTAACTTCTACTTATCGAACGACATTACGGTGTAACAATCGCTAATGCATAACTTTTAAATACGCAACGTTATAAGAGAACCGCTATTTTCTTGAAAGACCCGAACAACTTGAGACTTGGTCAGAGTTTTATTATGCAAAGGAAAATTTCTCGTTCGACGCACACCCCCATTGTACAGTTTGTAGAGTGCTTGCTATTATACGGTGTTCCCGATGAGAAAAGTTTCTCCGTTTCGAATATTCTTTTGAATAACTGTCATTTTTACAATGATTACAGTTCGCGAGAAATAATAAATGTTTGCTGACTCGCTCTTCCGTTTCGATGAAACAAAAAATTGAGGCGAGTCTCTGCGAGACTCTTACATCTCCTCCAATACCGGACAATATTCCGAACGAAGATAAATCTATTCGCGCCGATTATTATTGAAAAGCTATTACGGAAAATCCATCCGATAATCGATAAGGTGCTTAACGGGACACGTACATATATGTATGTATATGGCGACAATGAAAACGACGATACAGGGACGTTAGTAATTTACGGCGTTTAGGCGGGATTCTGAATACTCGTATGCGCGAACTCGAATTGTAACTCTGCTACTTGAATTACGAATCGGCTGGTTCGTTAATCGGATCGGAAACTTCGATAATGATGAATATCAAGCCTTCCATAATTATTCTATTTATAGTCTGTCTTATATATAATATATATTTATATGTAAAAGGTGAATATCTCTTTCATTATATTTTCTCATTTCAGTCAACACCGGAGGTCGGGTGATATTGAAATAAATAAATTATAAATAAATATAATTTCATAAAAATTTTACCTTTCGTCCACAGGATAAATTAATTCATTGCGGAACGAAACGTAGCGTGTGATCTACTGAGTGCGAACAGGATCGTTCCCTATTTTACACGGAGAGTGACGGCTCCATTAGCATCGCCACTTGTCATCAACATGACGACGCAAAATTCTTCCAGCGGGGGGCATTAAACGGTGGGCCGGCCGTGTAATTAAGTTCGGACACGCGGCTCTATCTGAGAATGCTACTTTGAAGCGTGAAAAGCGATGCTGTCAAAGGGGAGTCAGATAAGCGCTTTAATGCAGGCCCTGGCTATCACGCACATTTCTGAGCGAACGCGCGTAGGAAGGAGTGCGAGCCTATTTGCTAGAATTAAATCAATGTCGCTCGATCGAGTTGAACTAACGCGCTGACATCCAGGATTGTGTTTCCGGAAATTTCCTCCGCCGCGTGTCTGAAACTTCTGCCGTGCTCCATACGGATTCGAAATGCGTTCATCTACTGTGAAGAAATGACATTCATGATCAGTGCCTCAAGATATCATTTTAAAATATTTTTCATTGACTTATAAATATGTGAAATTTAGATTATACTTACTGTCATTTAGTAATACACATTTCAGCGTTGAAAATGCACGTCAACGCTAATTTACCAGCTTGTAGAACTTACACAATGCGACCTCGTACTATTAAATCGTTTGTGAAACGTTCGTAAAATGATTTTTTCATCATTGTTAGGTTCTGAGTGTAGGATATGTACGTAATTATTAGGCCTTTACGTTTAAGGGAAAAGAGGGCAAACAAATCAGACTTACCTCGCGATTAAGTGGTTTAGCCAAGGTGATGACGCCAGTGCGTGGATTTACAACGAACTGCTCCGTGAGTTGTATACCATATTTCACTGGCGATCCTTCGGGATCGTGGCCCTTAAGGACGAATACTTCTGTACCGACTTCGGTTGTTTCCGACAGAGCTAAGCCCGATGGGTATCCTCCACCTTCCAGGATTGGTGGCTCGTTTACATTGTTCGCGTCTGAAACAAGAAATCGTTCGTGTGTTAAGAACATATTTTCACTAGAATGTATACTGTAATTAGATCATATTGGGGCGTGAAAGTTCGCTACTCTTATAATAATATAAAAGTGTTCTCGATTAAATACATTAAAATGTCGTTGATTAAATACAAGAAGCCTCACTAAAATTAATTGTCAGAAAATGCCGAATTGGCTGCAGGCATTAAATCGATAGTAGACGGATTCTAGTACATCGCGGAGCACGTCGATTGGAAATTCATAAAAGCGTCGATGCGTCAAGGTGCATCATTGGCGTTAATTAAGGCTCGGCGCGCCGCCTTTCCAGGACGTTGATCGTTTCACATCCGATTGCAGATGATCTATCGCGTCGACTTCGCTGATTAACACCCGTACATAGCATAATGGATCATGATTGATTCGCGCACGGCGTCGACGCCAATTTTTATGCGTCAGTGGACAGGAGCGTTGTCGACGGTCATTTTTGTTGGAAGAATGCGGGGCATATCGATCCGATAATCCTTTTTCGAAAGTGCTCCATCGACAACCAATTTGTTCATGACGCGCACTATCGAATAATAGGATTAGAATTAGGAACGATTTCGAGTTCGTCCTCGTTTGACGGATCGAACCGGTCTGTAAATATTTACAAGAGCGGACACAGTAACTGGAGAGCCGGCCTATAACTCTGTTCCTATCGCAGATAACAACGAATTCCAGTTGACCATTTTGCATTGTTCGTCAGGGCTCTATCGTCCGAGCAGTTCGACTTTTTTTACGAGGGCGCATTGTTTCAGGCTTTGTCTCATTTCGAACAAAAATGTATTCGGACATTTTTTAAACTCCATTGTCTAGATGACAATCGGAAAATATATATATATATGACGGTTCAAAAGCCGGTCCCTGTAGAACTACAATCCTTTGACAATGAGTAACGCGGCGCAGAACATATTTCTATCATAGCATTTTCCGGTCGAACAATCGATATAGTCTATTTCCTTATAAATAAACGATAGGCTGCGGTGTTATATTGAGCACGAAACGACGAGAGAAACTGAAAAATATCAAATAAAATAATTAATTATTTTTCTCGCACTGATATGTGTTTAATTAGATACTGTTTTCTAAAGTAATTATAGCCGCGTACTGATAATCTAAAACCCCAAGTCCCAACATTATTCGGTTTTGGAAGCTGTTCGAATACTTTCGTGATCCACTGTACACATCTCGCCCCTTCCGCTTCTAGAACTTGTTCCTTTAGTTTGTTTAGGACAACCAAGATCAATCTGCGTACAGCATACTTTGAGAGATTAGCCTACACGGAACGCAGACGTTTCTGACGAAGTACACCTGCGTCTGCATGATAACATCGCTCGCTTATTGTTAAACTATGGGAGACTGGCTACCGGTCTCCGAACAAACGTCCCTAAATTGTAGTTTATTATTTGCCAAAGCGTATAAAACGAAATTCTAACGGGCACTGGTTATACCGTCCGCGGTACGTGATTGCCAAGTTCCGAGGCGCTACCGTTCCTACAATCTTTCCTTTCGTTCCCAGAAGCAGCTTTCTTTGTAACATTGTTACAAAGGGGTCAAACTCGGAAAAAAGATGGACGGAAGGAAAGAAAGTTTCGGTCTCGCGCGTACCTTCTCTCTCGGGCCGCTAATTTGTTGGGAATGAGGCAGCTCTGTAAGTCCGAAAAGTCATAAAACTATTAGGAAGTTGGCCGAGTAGCTTCGTCATCGCGGTTCCGCCGGAACTTTTGAAAGCTGGCCAACCCGAACCAAACCTAATAAATACATCAAGCTTTAATGTCAAGGACGGTTGATCCTCCCATTGACGTTGTACTTCCCGAAATCCATAGAAATGTTACTTCCTATTTCACGCAAAACTAGCGGCGTTATCTTATAAAAATTGCTGAATTTTTAATGTACAATCAAGAGCGTATAGGAATAATCCTCGAAATAATCTCTGCCATGATATTTGGCTTCCGCGGACTACCTATTAAAGTTTCATGCCGAACACAGAATAGAGATCAACAACGAACAGCTTAAAAACTCGACACAGCCGCCGTACGATCTTTCTCTCGTTCGCTACTGCTTCCATAATTGATATCCGAGGAAGAAGCTCGCGAACCAAATGGAATTATTGATGCCCAACTATTGGCCCCGGCTGTGTTTCCGACGCGGGACTTTACCAGGAAACACGGACATCAAAGAGGGAAAAAAAATGATGGAATCGCCGAAGCCGATCCTATTTATGGTTTACGTTAGAAAAATTGATGGAACTGACAACAAGATGATCCGTTTGCTGATTTTACGAATCGGCACGATACAACTTGCAGCGGCCGCTTAAAAAAGTAACTAAAGTATCGATAGAAAGTGTTAATAAGTCTAAGGTAACGCTGGCGTGCGTGTGGTCCGTATACACAAACAAGCAATCAGCCTTTTCTGACTGG
Source organism: Augochlora pura (assembly GCF_028453695.1). Taxonomy (NCBI): domain Eukaryota; kingdom Metazoa; phylum Arthropoda; class Insecta; order Hymenoptera; family Halictidae; genus Augochlora; species Augochlora pura. The sequence continues at coordinate 13,563,451 of NC_135780.1, forward strand.
AAACCAGTGAGGGGGAGGGGGGGTTGGTTTTACGAGCGACTGAAGCGGCTGATAATAACAGAGTTGGCCTATAAGCGTGTACTAGTCCGTTGGTTTATGTAAAGAGCGGATCATAAACGATAAGCGGGGCAATAAAAACGGGTTTGTGCTGCGAAAAGTCCACCTTATCGCCCGTATCGCACTCGCTGGCAAACGTTATTGTAGGGGATACCGGAAACAGAGGGTGTACCCAATCAGACTTGATTTCCTCGCGGGTAATTAGTGACTATTATATTCCAATTAATGCAGTTTTTCCTATTTTTCTGTTGCTGGCGCTTGTATGGTGCTTAAAAAAAGCTTTGGCGCATTTGTCAAATCAGTTCTAGTTGGAATTTATACTGCAAAATGAAAAAAAATATATCAAAGCATTATCGTAAGAATATTTAAGAACTGCGTGTCCACGCGTTCATAAATAATTTTTTACAGTTTTTACGCTTTTCGTGATAGTTCGAAGCCCTCACTAGCTAGGCAGACATAACCTCCTCATTCGCAGCCACCTCCTTGTAGTGACATCTCTGGGGACACTAGAGCTCCGATCCAAGAAACGCACACTAAACCCAGCCAATAGTACCATTTTGGGAAACCTTTTTTCGTTGTGAGGACACGTACAACACCACTTCCGTTTTCTTGGTGTACGTGAACCAGTTAAAGCACCTCGGGCTCGCCACTTTCCGTACAGCACGTTGAGCAACCCTTCAGCTAACGCACACATCAGTCTACGAAGTTAAATATTCGCATGTACACATTTTGTAAGACATATAATAGGGGTTACAGGCGTGGAACTCGTCGCGCGGGTTCGTTGCACTGTCAGACGTTCTCTAATTATTGACTGTGCAGCGTGTATGTTCCGACATTCTGAGTGGAACTCAATTAATTCGGCTTTTATCGATAATTAGAGAACTCTGTCACTTACACGTTTCACTTAACAGCTCGACCTGGTATCGACAATAGGCACTGTCGCCTTATAAACTCGTTTCGAAGCCAACGTAATTAGTGGTCTCGCCGGTGTGCAGGTGTCTAAGCCCGGCAGTATGGAAACCATAGGAAGCGTACGTGACAAAATGCTCGTCTCAGAGTCTCACCAACTACAGCAATTTTCTGATGACCGCGATGATGGTCGAGACAAAGACAAATCTAAAAGCGAATTTAGATGTTACACTTTGGGTGTACATCTCTTAATGAATTCACGGCGAATGTGAACGATGAAGAATTGTACGTTTATTATCATCCGGGGCCCTGTTTGAATTCGTTTCCGGTAACAGTCGCTCGATGTTACTTACCATGTTTATTTATTCGAAGAAAGTATTCAAGACGAATTCAGACCTTGCACTGCGAACGAATCATCGATGAATGCATATTTGATTCGTATAAAATTAATGCTTGATTCTATTTCGTTCATTATTCACCTTGGATGTTCACTTTGTAAGAAACGCAGATGAAGACGGTGGGCGATCTAAGAAGATGGAGGAATGGCGGAAGAGAAAGGGAAGCGTTTCGTCTTAGTTCCGCTAGATGACTCATCAGTGAAGTTTTATGGGGGGGCCCCGTTCTTCTCAGACGCGGGGACATCGGTCGGACGGTGAAGGACGGTGAAGGACGGCGAAGGACGGTATATAAACAAATCGGAACGTGTGAAAACAATATTTGCCCTGTTTATTACGGAGGAACCATCCAGAACGCAAATCCACAGTGCGTCACGGTGCACAATTAACATCATACATTGGTAAGTACTTTTTCTGTAATCGACGCGCGATGATAATTGTTTCCTCAATTTCACTGGTGAACAATGCCGGTCAATCCGCGGACAATCAGATAACCGGATAAGAAATAAGATTTCACGAGAATCTTCCCAATTTCGGAATCTTGAGTTACGAGCGCATCCGTCAGCTTCCGGAAATTGAATCCGTTCGATGCGGAAGTATAAAAATAAATCTTAAACGGGGGAGGGCATCGCTCTGAACTTGGCTGGACAAAGCAAAAAGGTGGGGGGCGGTTGCTTAAAAAAAGAAGTCGGTAAGCTAGTTAGAAGAAAAAGAGCGACAGGAATTGTCTAGCAGTCGCAACGATTTTCCGATAGGTGGAGGACGCACGAGCGACTATTTCAAAGGTTACACCCGGGGAGTTCGTTGATTTTTCTCGAAGGAAAAAGAATCATTAGCTTGAACGGTGTCCACGTCAAACGTGCTGGGAATGCCTCTGACGAGCGATCGATTGAAAGGAAAATACGATACACGCTACAGGGAAATGGGAGACCGTTTTATACAATTTGGTAATGTAGCTGACTAGTGTAACCGTATCGAATTCCTATCGACGAGGGATTGCAAGTCACCGTCCGGTAAGCGTTGAATGCAAACAATTTTTGGCGATGCGATGAACTTGTGTAGTTTAGTTGGTGTCCAGGGAAACTTATACACCATAACCTTAAACTTGAAACAGCGCTACAATAAATCTGGTTGTAGGAACCGAATTCCCGGACCGCCGTGAGCTGGTTTAACGTAAATTGGACGTTGCAGACTGACCGAAAAACGTTGATGGCACAAAGTTAAACAGTCTATTTTAAAGTTAGTCGCTCCGAGTTTTCTGCTTAAAATGTGTGACCTCTGATTCCGGAGCTTTTGCGGCTTGAAATTCGAGGCGTTTAGTTTCAGATCACGGATTTCGTAGTCGGAGCTTTTTAAGTTTTGGGGTTAGACATTTCAAAATGCGCAGTGGCGCGCAATGCTTTAAAACGAGAGCCTGACTGCGAGAAAATCTTAATTACGATCATTTTTCTATCACGTAATTTTTAATTTACTTTTCTAAATATGAAAATTAATCGTTCTAAATTTCAGGGATTCTGTAGAGGAAAGAGAGCACTCTTAGATTTACAATCAAAACATGGAGGAAACTGATCAGATATTACAATACCGTAGGAAAATAGTTAATTCCTGAGGATTATAATGTTGTATCTGGAAGCATATAAATTAAAAACAATGAATGGTAGTATAATTCACAATAATATTTAAATGACAATTTCGTTGGAATACAGTAATGGATAATTCACAGTTTCGTTGGAATATAAATTTTCAAGGTTAAAATGTACGACCAGGAACACTCCACGACATTTCAACTTTTGCATAAAAAATAGCACCGCTTTGTTATTCCGCCCACCGTTGCGCAGTGCCGGCAACATCGGTGTGGCATTGCAAAAACAAAACGCGGGTGTATCGGAGCCCCGTCGTTTTCATTGGGAGGGAAAATGTGCAAAAAACCCGAGGCAAACGGAAAACTCCGTAATGACTCTTTTCCGAGCTGTCTGCCGGCGAAAGAAATCGGATTTTCGGCGACATGTTCGCGCCGTCTTCACCATCAAACAAAGTGCTCCGACCAGACTCGGGCGTGAAAAGGACAGAGGAAAAAAGAGGCGACAAGAGAGCAGTAAGGGTGGAGAACGGAACTTCGCGGGAAAGTAGGCGATGAAACACCCCCCTCCCTCTCCGTATCGGCGCTGGCGGTCGGGGAATTATTTTAGACTTGTTAATGCAATTTCCTTAAAAGCTCGCGCGATACGTCAGCACATAAATGCGCGTACATTTGCGTCACCGTGGTCTTCCAGTTTAAGGACGTTCGTACCCGTCTTCTATTTTATGAAGTATGTCCCTCGCGCCGCAGTGGGAAAAATGCATGAAAAATTACGCGGCGCGGAAATGCGGTTGCAACTCGCCTCGAAAACATTAACGCTAAACCGTATCTTCATATGAATAACAAGACTGAACTCGCGTGGTCTTTCCACCCTTTTATCGTACCCTATATTTCAGTTAAAAACTAAAATGGTTATTAAACCATTACTCGAACCGTAATTTATATTATAATATTATTATTTGTCAGATTTCGCGCGAAGTTTAACGAACGAACGTTTTATTTCCAACAAACTTCCGCTAATTAACCACGCCAGTTAATAAAACACTTTTCCGTTCGCCTGCTTTCTCTTATAAAAGCAGTTTAATGGACGGGTATGTAATCGAAGTTTTTCGTTCGCGAGCCGAGTCGCGGGCGAGCTCCAAAGAATACGAATAAATTCAAGTTTTCGCATCGATAAATACCAAAATTATACGGAAGTTCAAGCGGTAGCGAAAGAACGGGGCGGCCGGTGCAGAGACAAACGCGTGTCTGGGGACTTTGGCGGAATTAGGTGGTAAAAAAGGGGCGAGGAGAGTAAACGGTCGACGGGCGAGGGAGAGGGTTCTGAGGTAGACAGAGAAGGAATCGAAGCTTAATGGGAATTCCCAGCAGTACGCGGATTTGCATGGCAAATGGGTAGTTAGTTAGTAAATATGATCATGGGATGCTCGGATTTTCTAATGCAATCATTACCCTATAAACCGGCACAGATAGGCGGTGAACAATGAGTCGCCGAGCACATATTGCGAACATACTGTGCACGAGGATCGTACGGGAACACACTTTAGTGATTTAGAGTTTAAAATAGGTGCGCGTTTATTCTATCATATTTTTTAATCACATTATTAATTACAAATTCAATTTCAATTCAATTTACTCAAAATAGTATTAGATAGAAGTGATTAAGATGTGTCTGTCGACGTTTTTTGTTAGAAATAACGTTGATACCGGTGTTAAAAAGTGGCTGTAAATATTGTCAAAGATGTAGTAGTATTTTTATTCGAAACCAGACATTGGTATTTCTTTCGCCGCGCGTAACAGGAAAGTGGTATACAGCGAAACAAACTCCAATATGCCCAAAAGCTGGCTGTCATAGTTATCCAGCAAAGTTTCTATCAGTGGAAGCTAACTTTGACCACTCACACGTAGACGGGCGCGCACGAACTCCGAATTTCCTATAGAAACCGGTGTGCCCGGGTGGTGTAAGTTGTCGGGCATTGTATGCGTGAAGCCGTCGCAAATTGAGACAATTTCGGAATACTGCAAGCCTTGTCCACGGTTGAACCTAAACACGATTATTTCATCGTTCGTCGCGGAGCACCGTCGTAATTGGATAACATAACGAACACGATTCGCCAATACAATAAACTAAATCGTAACGAGATTTCAAATCTGGTTACCGAAGCGTTCGCCGCGAAATTGAAGATTTTAATTCGGAAAACTTTGAACGCGATAACTTTTTTCCCCAAAGTAAAAAAATATCGTAATCAGTAAACGTGTTCCTTAATGAATACTGTATCGATTCGTGTTCGATGTTTTCCGCGGAAACGTAAACCACCCCGTCCGGTTGAACAAAATACCCTGTAAGCAAATACTCGTCCAATTAAAGTGCAAGTTTAATGCCGCGGAGAGCGGTTGCGTTTGAAAACTTTGACGGAAAAGATAGATACCTGAATTTCGTATCAATTTTCGCTCCGATCTCCGATGAATTTTCTCGGATAAGTTTCGATTACGCCGGGAAAATGAAATACCGTTTAATTGGTGCCATAATTATCGGTGCTAATAAACTGAACAAACATTTCGATGAAACGCCGCGGTTAATTAAAGGTAGTTCAGATTTTTACGAGAATTCCCTCTCGTTGTTAGAGGCATTCACGGAACTCCTTTTCATCGCAAAAACCAATCAAATTGTCTTATTCATTATCAAGCTGTACGTAATCGAAGGGTAGAATTGACACGAAGAATGTAATTTTAATTTCTTCGAGATTTCTACGCCCCCCACTCTCTTTCTCTCTCCCTCTCTGTGCGTGTGTCTCCGACCAATAAAAGAGGGATTACAACTTCATAATGGAAAAACTTTCCAGTTGAAAGCGGACGATTTATTTTCGCGAAATCAATAAACGTCTCCTTCTGTTTTCCTCCGAGCGAACAGTGACAAATCGATTCGTCGAAACTAATTAGACTGCGAACGTTTATCCTGTACAGTATTTTATAAAACTATACTAGCATACCGACCCGAGAGTGTTCTCGTCTATATTTTTATCATATTTTTTATACTCATTGCAAATCTGCATTTATATAAGCGTATTAAGCTATAATTAACGACGCGAAAGCGCAATTTTTGAGTAGCACCGAAAAATGTCAAGTTTTTTCCATGCGCCAGTTTAATGTGTGCCAATTAATTTGTAATATACAGAAGCACTTAACGAAAGCACACTTTATCAATGAAAAATTCAGAGGACGTAAAAAGTTAGCTATAGAGAGTTATGGCGTTTGCTACGAAAAAGAGAGTGCATTGCAGAAGTGCAAACGAGTGATATGTTTAATTATTTGTTCGTTTCAATATTATAAAGAAATATTTAGTATCATTTGTTCTTACAGCTTGGCATTATTATTCGTTTGATATAATCGTTTGGAATGGAGCACTGGATTATAAAGACGTCCGTGATTTATTGTTGGCTGCCGATGCGCCCAGAGGACCTATTGCAAATTCACGATACTGTATGCAGTCAAAGAAGAGGAAGAAAGTTATCCCGTTGTTTTGCCAGCCAATTCGTATACACATGGTCAAAGTTAGTCCCGACGGAGTCGGACTATTTCGGGACAAACGTGCACTCGGGGAACGTCGCGAAATTATGCGACGGGCGCACCAGCTAAAGCACACAATGTGAAGGAAGTCGTAGAATCCGATCACAGCTGCGGTGGCTGTCGTTTGTTGCTGCAGGGACAATGCCGTCGCCGACAATGGTATCGGAATTGATTTTGTTAATGCTTGGATTTCTGTAACGACTCGCCTTGTTCTAACTCGTTCCACGGAGAACGCTTCGAAATACGATTATTTAAAAATCACACGACATTGTTAGAACTTTTAGACACTGATACGGACTTGCATTGGTCATTTTTTTATTACATTAATGTTATATGATTTGGGGAAAAGAGGTCAGGATTTTAGAAATGCGTTTTGTCCGTGTGAAATCAGACCAAGTCAGTCGTACATTTCTTCTTCTTCTAACCTGCAGCAATGAAACATTTGATTTAATTTCGCCAACGCCTCGCAATCTCGTTAAAAGCGTCGGAAAAGTCGCAAATTTTCGACAGCCCTGATTCGTCGCCCGGGGACGCGATACTCCAGCAAATTCCTCTGTAAAGGCATCATTCGAGATTTCCTACGATTCGAACGTCGCCATCGAAAGTGGCTTTATCTCGCCGCGATACGTATACAGAAACTTCCTGCCATTTTTCTTCCTGATGGTGGCAGAACGGGCGGAGATATTTCCCGGAGTACGTTTCAATTTTGCGGAACGGCACGCGTCCCGACGGTTTCGAACTGATAATTCATCTTTCTGAAAACTAAAAAAGTTGAACTCTCTCTCGGTCGGCTGCGCTGCGGGAGGGACGCGAGGGGAGGATCGTTCCGGTGCTTGAACTAATTATTTTCGTGCCTTAGCGGAGAGCACAATAGTCGAACGGCGGAGCTTCTTTTGTAACCGGGCGCGATTAATTCCGTGAAATGGTACCCGCGAGACTACTACTTGGCCCGCGCTACCCCGAGACGATCCTCTTGGCAAGGATTCACCCGCCCCGGAAACCCCATTCCCCATGCAAATCCATGCGCCGAGAGACGCGCCGCGATCCCTCCCCCCCATTAAGCCTAGAAATTCCAGCGTTCTTCGCGCGGCCATCTTTTCGGGCCGGGGAATTTTTGTTCGAACGTCGTTTTCTTTTCATTTCGTTTCGAGACGGCAGCGCGCCCGCGCGCGCGACAGTCCCATAGACGTGGAAACACCGTACTGAAAAGCTCTTTCTCCGCCTCGGTTACCCTGAAAACCTCTGGTATACAGAGCGCGCGGAAAGTAGTTTCGAGATGTTCATACTTTATCAAAGATAACACGGTGCTCAACATCTAGCCGCGCAGCACTCCCGGTATTCACGGACGGGAATCGATGTCACACGTACCGGGTGTACCAAAAATCACGGAGCTCGATCCTTTGAAAAGAATTTTTTAACAACCCCTATGGGGTGAGACGTATTAATTCTTAATAGTTTATCTTAAAATAATGTTATCTGTTCAGTCTCCTAGGTCGGCACCTCCTCTCTATGTTAATATTTTCCGCGAATAAATCTCGCGAATGTTTTTCGAATCTACCCGACGGACCTGGACGATAATCCGGTTTATAAATCAAGATGTGCATACATTTCCCCGAAATTTTTCCTCTCCTCCCCTCGACAATCCGGAATCTCTAATTCTGTTTCTTTATCGCATTAGCACACTTCCAGATGTTCATTTTCCAAGCCTGAGTTATGTTCATCCTCGCGCTGTAACTTGGCCCCCGCTCACTTTCCGGGAATTCATTTTTTACAATTTAATAACAGAAAATTAGCTCCAGCAGTCTCTCTCTCTCTCTCTTTCTCTCCCTCTCCCAGCAGTCGGAATTTACAATACCGCGGGAGAAATTACGTTCTCCGTATTGTGTAGCGCGCGTTTTGCCGCGGCACAATTCTCCGCCCCCGTACGTTCGCCGCGTGCTATAGCAGAGTTGGTAACGGTTGGATCATCGACGCGCGCGACTCTGCCGACCTTAATGCAATCCCGGTAATCCGATTTCGTTAATACTTCAGCGACTGATCCTTAGGAACATTCTAATTAGTTACTTTTCGAAATGATTTGTCGCGAGCGCAGTCTCGCGGAATGATACGTTTTAAAATCTAGTCTATTTAGGGGAAATAAAATATAGTGTAACAATCGACGGTGAAATTTCATAAAGCGTACGGTTTATTTAATTTTTTAATACTATAGAATTATAGTATATATATTCTAATACTATAGATTTTTTAATACTGTATTATAGTTATTTATTTTATTATATTTATTATACTTAACTATACTGTATTTACGTTATATGAAATTTAATTCAAGCAAAGAAGGTTTTCTGTTTTCAAATAATTTAAAAATAATTTAAATAAATATCCCTTCTGATATTTGGCTAGAAAGGGTTGAAGTCTAGTCTATGAACTTTATTAAACAAATACGCGAAATTATCTCCAGCTATTTTATCAATTAATAAGGAACTTCGTATCGAAGCTTTTCGTGAATTTCGCCAAGCATAAAAAAATTCTCATTTAATAAAAAAGATTCACGTAGCTGTCAGTTTTGTTAGTATGCGGCGTAGGTTCTAATTTCGCGCGTAACGCGCGGCGGGTCCAGACGTTATAAAGCTGTCTGACCTTAATTTAATTACTCTTTTTGTACGCTTCAAGTCCGCCATTGTCACAACATTTCCCGCGGGCTTACGTACAAAAAGATCGCGTCATACTTTAATCTAATGAAATTTCTCCGCTTCTATTTTTTTTCTCGTGGCTATTTTCACGGACGTATTATTAAAACCGGCGGACGCGTAATATCGTTTTGTTTAAACAGATTTTTCACGGGCGCTCGAAAGTCTCGCGTATACGCTTTGGTTTCGGACAATTGTCAAATTGTAATTTTAAAAATTACCTCTCATAATTCTTGCCAGGCAATTTTTGTTGGTCGCTTTTGAATCTTGGGAGATTTAGTGTTAAACTCTTTGCTGTATATACACGTCAATTTTATATTTTATAATAACAATATTTCTCCTATGATTTAGGTCAAAATGCTTCTGAAACGTATTAATAAATTTCAAACACTTTCAGATAATTATGGAACAACGCCGACAAACCTACACTAATTGTGATCGATAAAACGGATAAGAAAATTGATCTGCTAAATATATCGACGCTAAGTGGTTGAACAACTTCTAAAATCCTGGCGAGAGGGGCGGAACCGTTTCTCGAGAGGCAATTAAGGTTCTAGTCAATGCCGATCAAATCTGGGAAATCGGATAGACCGGTTTCGAGCCGAAAGCTCGCGCGAGAAAACGAGAAAGAAGGACACATTCTCCCCACCCGATCGCCCCATACCCTTTTTCTTTCCGAGCCGATCATGCGCGGCATCGGAAGCTTTTAAATTATTCCCGACTTACGGACCGCCACTTCGCGTTTTGTTAATTTTACGGGCGCAAAGGAAGATTTCGTGCGGGGCGGTGCTTTTTGTCGCTTATCCGGCCAGCTCTCTCTCCGAGCTTATCGATTTCTTCTGAATAGAGCCGCGTTCAATTTCGCCTGCCACTTCATTACCGGCCAAGCAATTACGACACCCCAGCACAAAACATAATCAGCGCGTAGCGGCGCGCAACCCCCGCGAATTTCCATGGATCGAACGCTATATCTACGAATATTGATGGGAAAAGGGGGACGTGGATATTTTTACGTAGTATTTGCAATGTATTAATCACAGTGATAATCACGGTGATAATCACAGTAATAATCATAGTAATAATCACAGTATAAATATTTTAAATTTCGAGGAAAAAGTCTCAAATTAGCTAAAATTCGAAAACTCGTTTCAATCGAATTAATAAAAATAATTAAAGGTACCCTTTAATTCCAAGTCGGCAAATTGTTATTTTACGTTGTCAAGAACCCTCTATTTTCCCTTGTAACGAAGCAAAGCCTCGACACGCGGCCTCGGTTAAACACGGCAGTCGATTTTCGGGAAATATTGCCCGGCCGAGTGAAAGAAATTGATCGAAATACAAAATTCAAGCCGGTCAAAGCGCTTTTTATTAATATATCAGCGAGGCTATTAAATTCTGTCTGATCCCTTCAACCCAGCCGGCTCGGCCGCATGTCAAACTTTCATTCAACGGATTCAAGAATATGATTTTGCCGCTGGAAATGGAAACCGATACGCGCGCGCGCGCGACGCGTGAAAATTCCGGCGGCCGCGCCGATGAATTTTCTCGTCGCTCCGCGAGAGCTTTAACGAAATATTAATATGATTTATTTAAAAAAAAAATATTTCAAAAACAAGTGATCGTTATTAAAAAGGAAATGCGAATTTTCTGAAAAGCGACCGGTCATTGTATAAACATTTTGAAAATGTTTATTTGTTAATTGAATAAGGTATGACGAGCTGCGATTTTAGATAATAAAATAGTAATTTACGAGATTAAAAATGTATATTGAAAAGGTGGAAATGAGATGTTATAGATGACAAGTGCGAACGATGTTTAAAGATTGAAGGATTGTCGATTGCAAGTTTAAGAAACAGTTCGATCATGGTAAAGGGGTGAAACGACGTTTTGTTCTTGTAGGAAAAAAGAGTAAAGAGGACAATGGAGCACGTAGGAAGCACGGCGACGGGACGGATGAAAGAAGATTAGGTAGATGAGTGCAAGGTTAGGTGTTCAGCCGTTACGACGTCTAACATAGAGGATTTACTCCGATGTTAAGGAAATCCCCTTTTCGATAAGACCTTCTCCCAAATTCGCGGGGGCTAACGCGTCCTCGCGCGAAACACTCGGATTTTCATTTATCTTTTAGCTGAAAGCCTACCCCTTGCACACAGCTTTTAAAAACAACTTCTGCGCTATTTCTTTGCACTAAAATATAATTAAAACTATTAATGCCTACACTATTTTTCACTAATTCGTCTCTCGATTATTGCTTCCAGAATTGTTAAAATTAATTATCAATATTAAATATTATTAATGAAAAATATCGGGGTAGGAATGCTTAACAATTAATATAACAATTAATTCAGTCGTAAATTAAAGCCAGAAGCGAAAAGATGAGACAAGCCCCGATCGGCCGATCATTTTCGTTGGAATTATTTTATTGGACTTAAAGAGTTTAAAACTTATTATACACCCCCTTAATGACACGGGAGAACCTGTTCCCTCCGCGAAAATCTCATAAGGCCGGTTCAGAACGAACGGGAGAAAGGACTTCGAAAAGTTTTTAAAAGGCGCCGGAATAATGAGGATCTCTCGACTGTGTTTTAAATTCATTGTCCCTTGGATGACCCTTTTGACACAGTCATTATAATTGCGAGAGACCCGCTGCGAAGACGTTCGCCGCCGCTGAAATTTGTCCGGTGAATAAATTTGGTTAAAGGGAAAGAAAAACAATTACTTTCGACGAGCGTGGTATTAAAAACTCTTGCCTTTTCTTTGCTATTTTAAAGAATATTTTAAAGAATGTCTTAACAAAAATTTTATCCATATAATAAAAGTATTAATAATAACGTAAGTCTTCTTTATCAGAATAAAAAGGCATCTTTTGTTTATTCCAACGAGTGAACAAATTGCAAAAATAGCATTTTTATTTTCCTATAGATAAAAGATATTTAATTCGATTTTCCATCGTTCGCCATTCGCATCTTCGCCCAATATTTTCCGTTCTATTTGCAAATGGCGTCGGTCGCCGACTAAGACGAAAGCGACAATCCCCATGGAAAAGTTTCATACACCGTAGCGAAAAAAAAAAAAAGGAAACAAGCTACAAACCAGACAAAAGTAGCGAACAGATACCCGGAAACCTTCTGGCACAAACGGCTCGTGAAAACGAGTTGAGAAACTCCTTCTATGGGACTTTTAGGGTTGTTCCCGGCGAACGGGAGCCGCCGACAGCCCGAAGGGGTGCGAAATAAGGGTAACGAAGCCTGTAACCGAATTTCAAATCGGTCGGCCCTCACGACAATCCTTCCGGCGTATCGTGAAATCCTATTCTGCCGGAGTGGAACGAGAGATTATACACCGCGCCCCCGGTTCAGCATATTACACTTCCGGGGAGATATTATCCGACTGATGCGCGCCGATTGAAATTTTCCCTAAACAAATTACCT